>NC_057814.1:79695988-79696222 GCF_018294505.1 Triticum aestivum | reverse complement strand
GGGGCGGCGAGGCGGGCACGGTGGCCGTGTGAACGACGGTGAACGGCGGCGAGCGCTCTCGGGCAGAGGGGAACGGAGGGGAGAGGGAGGGGGATCTGGCGGGGAGAAGGCGCAGAGGCCGAGGGAGAGCGGGGGCGAGTGGGAGAGAGGCCCGAGGAGGCGGGGGAGCTGGCGCCCTTATCCTCCCCGTCGCCGGCGAGGGGGTGCGGCGGGGACGGCCACTGTTCCGTCCCG
>NC_057814.1:79689797-79695978 GCF_018294505.1 Triticum aestivum | reverse complement strand
AAGGGGACGCGGGGGGGAGGTGGGCTGGGCCGGGGCGCGGGTGGCGGCCCAGCTTGGGCCGGGGGGGTTTGGGCCGCGGGTCCAGTGGGGGGGAGGCCTGCTCTTTTTTTTTCTTTTGACTGTTTTGTTTTCTGTTTTCTCTTTATTTGTTTATTTCCTTTTCTGTTTTATTTCATTTAAAAGTATTTAGACATTTTATAAAAATGTGTTTTCTCCACCATAATTACCAGTGTATTATTTAGAACCCACTGGACATTTTTGTTTGAATTTTTGAAAACTTTTATTTTCCACTTTAATTATATTTGAAGTTTGAACTAGGAGTTTGAAAAGGAAGGTGATCCAAATGTGATCAAGCCGTGTTTAGCACATGATTAGCTTAATCACAGGGGGTTACTGTAGCATGATTCTCAGGGTGTTACAAATCTCCTCCACTACAAGAAATCTCGTCCCGAGATTTAGGAGGTAGAAGGAAATAGTGCGGGGTATTCTTCGCGCAGACGATCCTCTCGTTCCCAAGTGGCCTCATCTTCAGAATGGTGTGACCACTGGACTTTGAGAAACTTGATCGCCTTCTGACGTGTGCGGCGTTCAGCTTGGTCGAGAATGCGGACCGGTTGCTCCTTATAGGAGAGGTCTTGCTGCAATTCGAGCACTTCGTGATCCACAGCTCGGATTGGATCCTTGAAGCAACGGCGGAGCTGTGACACATGGAACACATCGTGAACCTGAGAAAGGTTCGGCGGTAGCTCCAGTTGGTATGCCACTTTTCCACGCCTTTCGAGAATAGTGAATGGGCCAATATAGCGAGGAGCTAGTTTGCCCTTGATCCCGAAGCGGTGAGCACCCTTCATAGGTGTGACTCGAAGATAAGCCTTTTCGCCAGGTTGATAGACCATGTCTTTATGATGACGGTCATACTGACTCTTCTGACGTGACTGAGCAGTCTTGAGATTCTCGCGAATAATGCGGACTTGTTCTTCGGCATCTTCGATAATATCCGGACCGAAGAGTGGACGTTCCCCAGTTTCTGACCAGTTCAGAGGGGTTCGGCACTTTCGTCCATATAACACTTCGAAGGGGGCCATCTTCAGACTAGCTTGATAGCTATTATTATAAGAGAACTCAGCATACGGGAGAGATTCCTCCCATTTCTTGCCGAAGGAAATAACGCAAGCTCGAAGCATGTCTTTGAGAACTTGGTTGACGCGTTCAACTTGTCCTTGCGATTGAGGATGAAACGCAGTACTGAATGACAGATGAGTTCCCATTGCTTCTTGGAAACTTGCCCAGAATCTTGAAGTGAATAAGCTGCCACGGTCTGAGCTGATAACCAATGGAATACCGTGGAGTGAAACAATCCTGGACATATAGAGCGTTGCCAACTGGCTAGCAGTGATCGTTTCTTTGACCGCCAGAAAATGTGCAACTTTGGAAAGCCGGTCAATGACGACAAGAATAGCATCATTACCTTTCTGCGATTTGGGAAATCCAGTGACGAAGTCCATCTCAACATGGTCCCATTTCCATTCAGGAATAGAGATAGGTTGCAGAGTTCCAGCAGGCCTTTGATGTTCTGCTTTGATACGACGGCAAACGTCACACTCAGCAACATAACGAGCAATGTCTTGCTTCATATTAGTCCACCAGAATCTCTGACGGATATCTTGATACATCTTTGTACTACCAGGATGGATACACAGAGGCGTATCATGAGCTTCTTTCATAACTTCCTGTGTCATATCCAGGTTTTTCTCTGCACATGGCACCACTAGGCGGCCCTTGAAGTATAGGGTGCCATCTTCAGAAATGGTGAAGAATGAGGGCTTTCCTTCTGCGAGGTAGCGCTTAATCTTGTGGGCTTCAGAGTCATACCCCTGTATTCTCTTGATGGAGTCCAGGAGATCTGGTTCGACGACCAGGGTATTGAGGGAACCCTGGGGAACAACACAGAGGTTCATCTTGCGGAACTCCTTAGGAGGGGGAGCGAGTGCACCCGGAGGAACAATATGGAGGTTCATCTTCCTGAATTCTTCAACAAGTGAGGGCTGAACTTTATGAACCTGGAGGTGGTTGCAGTAAGACTTGCGGCTCAAGGCATCAGCCATTACATTAGCCTTGCCTGGAGTATAGGAAATACCCAAGTCAAAGTCTGCAACGAGCTCCATCCATCTCTGTTGACGGAGGTTCAGATCTGGCTGAGTAAACAGATACTTCAGACTTTGGTGGTCAGTGAAGATCTCGCAACGATTACCGAGAAGGTAATGTCGCCACTGCTTTAGCGCATGAATGACAGCAGCAAGTTCGAGGTCGTGAACTGGGTAGTTCTCTTCCTGAGGGCGCAATTGTCGAGAGGCATAAGCAATCACTTTGCGGTCTTGCATTAGGACACAGCCTAATCCTTGACGGGAAGCGTCGCAGTAAATGACAAAGTCCTTCTTAGTATCAGGTGGAGCTAGAACTGGAGCAGAAGTCAACTTTTCTTTGAGTGCTTGGAAACTTTCCTGACATTTGTCTGTCCATTGGAACTTGACGCCCTTATGTAACAGGTTAGTCAGAGGCCTGGCGATCTTGGAGAAGTTCTCGACAAATCGACGGCAATAGCTGGCGAGACCGAGAAAACTTCTGACTTGCTTAACGTTCTTGGGAGGAGTCCAATCAAGAATAGCCTGAACTCGCTCGGGGTTGACGGCAATACCATCCTTAGAGATGACATGCCCCAGATAGGTTACTTCGGGTAGCCAGAATTCACATTTAGAGAACTTGGCATATAGTTGATGTTCTCGTAGTTTTTCCAGCACAAGTCGAAGATGCTCAGCATGTTCTTCTTCGTTCTTGGAAAATATCAGGATATCATCCAGATAAACCACGACGAACTTGTCGAGGTAATCCATGAATATGTAGTTCATCAGACGAGAGAAGGTGGCTGGAGCATTGGTTAAACCGAAAGACATGACGGTGTACTCGTATGAACCATAGCGAGTCACGAAGGCGGTCTTTGGGATATCCTCTTCGCGAACACGGATCTGGTGGTAGCCCAACCTCAAGTCGAGCTTAGAGAACACTGACGAACCCGCCAGTTGATCATACAGATCATTGATCCAAGGAAGAGGGTATTTATTCTGAATGGTAGCTTGGTTTATAGGACGGTAGTCTTGAACTAACCGGTTTGTCCCATCCTTCTTCTTGACAAAGAGAGAAGGTGCTCCCCAAGGAGAGCAACTTGGGCGAATAAAACCTTTGCGAAGAGACTTGTCGATTTCCTCCTTAAGTTCAAGGAGTTCATGCGGCGGCATTTTGTAGGGTCGCTTGGCTATAGGAGTGGTGCCTGGTTTCAAGTCGATGATGAATTCGACAGCTCTAGCAGGGGGAATCCCTGGAAGTTCTTCAGGGAAGACGTCGAGGAATTCACGCACGACGGGAATATTTTCAATGCCCTCGAGTGGTGCAGCGTTCAATGCATTCAATGCATAGAGCCTTGCCTCGGCATTTCGCACCAGATGAGCTTGGTAAGCAACTATTTCATCTGAAGGGTGTAGCAGATGGACGGTCTTAGTGGCGCAAACTATAGAAGCAGTATGCGCTTTCAACCAATCCATACCCAAGATGAGGTCGATGTTAGAAGTCTTCAGGATAATGGGAGAGGCATAGAATTCCAGCCCTTCGATTTCCACGGGGACATCGATGCCAACCAAAGAGGTTTGACACTGTCCCACGGGGGTTTTGACCAATACAGAGGTGTTCATCTCCTCACATTTAACGTCGTGCTTGTATGCAAAATCTTCTGACATGAATGAATGCGATGCACCTGTATCAAATAAAACGGATGCTGGTACTGAATTTACGAGGAGTGTACCCATCACAGTAGCAGGCTGGTCTTGAGCTTCGTCGAGATCAACGTGGTTGGCATGAGCACGTCCATAAGACTTAGCATTGTTGTTGCGGGGCTGATTGTTACCACGACCAGTTGCTGGAAGGGCCAGTTGAGTCTGGTTCTGGTTGCATTCTTTAGCACGGTGCCCTGGTTGACCACACCTGAAGCACAAGCCATTATTCGGAGTGGGAACAGGAGCTTGGGGTGGTGGAGCTGGAAGTCTTGACTGCCTGGACGGTGGTGTAGGCAGACGAGGGGCAGCATAGGTCTGCTTTGGGGCAGAAGCATTTGGACGATACATGCTATTCGGGATCCATATCTTACGCTTCTGTGAGGGCGGGCCCGAAGATGAGCCCGTGTCACGGTTGCGCCTATTAGAGCTCTGGTATTCCTGCAGACCAGTTTCGACATTGATGGCCTTGTTCACCAAGGTGGCGAAATCAGCAAAGTCATGCACTAGAAGTGCGAGCTTGATGTCAGCTTGAAGGCCATCACGGAACTTCTCCTGTCTGCGTGCATCAGTTGCAATGTCTTCTTCAGCATAGCGGGACAAGTCCAGAAACTCCCGCTGATAAGCTTCGACAGTTTTGTTGCCTTGGGTGAGGTTGCGGAACTCACGCTTCTTCCGGTCCATGACTCCCTGAGGAATGAAGCGGGCACGAAAAGCAGCTTGGAAGTCTGGCCAGGTGATGATTGTTCCAGCTGGCAGAGTACGCCTGTGGCTGTCCCACCATTGAGCTGCGGGTCCCTTCAAGAAGAAGGAAGCAAAATTGACATAGCTGGCAGGGGCTACATCAGCAGACTCCAACTCATAGGTGATGTCACGGAGCCAGTCATCAGCATCCAGAGGCTGAGTTGAGCTGCGGTAGATGGTTGGGTTGAGGCGTATGAAATCTTGAAGAGTCACTTGAGCTGGCTGTTGGTTCATATTGGGGCGAGGAAACTGAGCCATCATATTTTCCATGAATTGGCGGTTCAGTTCAAACTGTTGGATCATACCAGCCATGTACTCAGGTGGTGGTGGGGCATCGCCACCACGACCACGACCACCTGGTCTAACCATCCTGCTAATATATAACAGTGGTAGTTCAGCATTGAGAAAATTTGCAATGACAAGAATCATTCATGATGAAACATGCATAATTGAAAGGAGCGCGATAGCTACTACATAGTAGTCGGCATACTTACTAAAGGGGTCGTGCATAGAGTTCAGTACATAGACTAAAACATCATAGGCGGCACACAGGCTCGCGGCGACTGAAACTAATACTACCATCAAGCCTACATCAGTCCCAAGAGGTACTGTGGAGGTAATC
The DNA here is from genome assembly GCF_018294505.1 of Triticum aestivum. Classification (NCBI taxonomy): domain Eukaryota; kingdom Viridiplantae; phylum Streptophyta; class Magnoliopsida; order Poales; family Poaceae; genus Triticum; species Triticum aestivum. Next base: position 79,690,791 of record NC_057814.1, on the reverse strand, counting down.
GTAGCCCGACAGCTGGTAGTGAGGCAACGGATAGTCCTCCACGTCAGCAGACTGGGGCCCGCGGATACTCAGGTGTAGAGCCCGACGCTCAGGTGGCAGAAGAGAACCAAGTGCGGGAGAGTAGCCTCCCACCTCTGGCCAACCGACACCGTGGGGCATCACGGTCCTGGCTGGGTAGATCGCAGCGCGCGGTACCTGTCCAGACCGGACAAAGGGGTGCAGCAGCGTCAGAGCACGGTAAAGGTGCTGACGGGTGGTGTACATCTCGTGGCGAAGAGCTCGGTTAGCTCGATCCAGCCCATCAGCATGCAGAACCAGGTGCTGATGGTAGAAGGGCTCCCGGGTGACAGTGGAGTAGGCGGCAGTGTAGTATCCCTCCGCACCAACATCAGAGGCGATAGCAATGTGCCTGAAGGGGGAGGTGTCCAACTCCCGATACTCTCCACGAAGACGTGTCAGAGCAGCATAGGCTGCATCGTGGACAGCCATATCGATGGTCACACCAACACCATGTGCGGTGTGCAGCACAGTAGTGGAGTCGTACTCCCGAGAGTAGAGGTGGACGATGGCACGGTACTGCTCCTGGTTAAAGTCCTGGAACTCCTCGTAGACGGTGAACTCAGGGTGCCATCGATAACCCAGATAGGTCATCATCTCAGCTAGCACCGCAGGTGATCCCGAGGCACCAATGGCCATCGTGTGGCGAACAACCTGCCTCGTGGGTTCCATCTGAAAGCAAAGACGTTTCAAAGGAGTCAAATGACAGTGTGTGAATTGTTCAAAATACTATTCTAAGAAACAACTATGGCTTATCCATCTTAGGGGTGAACGCGGTCACGGGATCCTAGTGTTAGAGTTAGTAAATTCGTTTAACCCGAGTAGAAGAGAGTTCAGAGTCCCAGAGTAAAGGTCGAGGAGTAAAAGATCCTAGTACCACCCAATGGCGACGTGGGCCCGTAAGCCGCACAGCCATGTTAGTAAAAGTTTTGCAATG
>NC_057814.1:79592037-79686458 GCF_018294505.1 Triticum aestivum | reverse complement strand
GCTGGGCCGGGGCGCGGGTGGCGGATGGCGGCCCAGCTTGGGCCGGGGGGGGAGGGGGGGAGGAGGTTTTGGGCCGCGGGTCCAGTGGGGGGGAAGCGGGCCCTTTTTTCTTTCTTTTGACTGTTTTGTTTTCTGTTTTCTCTTATTTATTTATTTCCTTTTCTGTTTTATTTCATTTAAAGTATTTAGGCATTTTATAAAAAGGTGTTTTCTCCACCACAATTACCAGTGTATTATTTAGCACCCACTGAACATTTTTGTTGGAATTTTTGAAAACTTTTATTTTCCACTTTAATTATATTTGAATTTGAACTAGGAGTTTGAAAAGGGTGTGATTCAAATGTGATCAAGCCCTGTTTAGCAATATGATTAGCTTAATCACAGGGGGTTACTGTAGCATGATTCTCAGGGTGTTACAGAAACTCTCCCTCGACACTCTGCTGGATCATGAGTTCGTGGGACGTCACAGAGCTGAACGTGTGCTGAACTCGGAGGTGCCGTGCGTTCGGTACTTGGATCGGTCGGATCGTGAAGATGTACGACTACATAAACCGCGTTGACAAAATGCTCCCGCTTACGGTCTACGAGTGTACGTGGACAACACTGTCCCGCTTGTTGCTATGCATCACCATGATCTTGCGTGTGCGTAGGAATTTTTTTGAAATTACTGCGTTCCCCAACAGTGGCATCCGAGCCAGGTTTATGCGTAGATGGTATATGCACGAGTAGAACATAAGTGAGTTGTGGGCAATAATAGTCATACTGCTTACCAGCATGTCATACTTTGATTCGGCGGTATTGTTGGATGAAGCGGCCCGGACCGACATTATGCGTACGCTTACGCGAGACTGGTTCTACCGACGTGCTTCGCACACAGGTGGCTGGCGGGTGTCAGTTTCTCCAACTTTAGTTGAATCGAGTGTGGCTACGCCCGGTCCTTGTTGAAGGTTAAAACAACACATACTTGACGAAAAATCGTTGTGGTTTTGATGCGTAGGTAAGAACGGTTCTTGCTCAGCCCGTAGCAGCCACATAAAACTTGCAACAACAAAGTAGAGGACGTCTAACTTGTTTTTGCAGGGCATGTTGTGATGTGATATGGTCAAGACATGATGCTAAATTTTATTGTATGAGACGATCATGTTTTGTAACAGAGTTATTGGCAACTGGCAGGAGCCATATGGTTGTCGCTTTATTGTATGCAATGCAATCGCCCTGTAATTGTTTTTACTTTATCACTAAGCAGTAGCAATAGTCATAGAAACAATAGTTGGCGAGACAACAACGATGCTGCGATGGAGATCAAGGTGTCGCGCCGGTGACAATGGTGTTCATGACGGTGCTTTGGAGATGGAGATCAAAGGCACAAGATGATGATGGCCATATCATATCACTTATATTGATTGATGTGATGTTTATCTTTTATGCATCTTATTTTGCTTTGATTGACGGTAGCATTATAAGATGATCTCTCACTAAATTTCAAGGTACAAGTGTTCTCCCTGAGTATGCACCGTTGCGAAAGTTCGTCGTGCCGAGACACCACGTGATGATCGGGTGTGATAAGCTCTACGTTCACATACAACGGGTGCAAGCCAGTTTTGCACACGCAAAATGCTGGGGTTAAACTTGACGAGCCTAGCATATGCAGATATGGCCTCGGAACACTAAGACCGAAAGGTCGAGCGTGAATCATATAGTAGATATGATCAACATAGTGATGTTCACCATTGAAAACTACTCCATCTCACGTGATGATCGGACATGGTTTAATTGATTTGGATCACGTGATCACTTAGATGATTAGAGGGATGTCTATCTAAGTGGGAGTTCTTAAGTAATATGATTAATTGAACTTTAATTTATCATGAACTTAGTACCTGATAGTATTTTGCATGTCTATGTTGTTGTAGATCAATGGCCCGTGCTACTGTTCCTTTGAATTTTAATGCGTTCCTTGAGAAAGCTAAGTTGAAAGATGATGGTAGCAATTACACGGACTGGGTCCATAACTCGAGGATTATCCTCATTGCTGCACAGAAGAATTACCTCCTGGAAGCACCGCTGGGTGCCAGGCCTGCTGCAGATGCTACTGATGATGTTAAGAACGTCTATTAGAGCAAAGCTGATGACTACTGGATAGTTCAGTGTGCCATGCTTTACGGCTTAGAACCGGGACTTCAACGACGTTTTGAACGTCATGGAGCATATGAGATGTTCCAGGAGTTGAAGTTAATATTTCAAGCAAATGCCTGGATTGAGAGATATGAAGTCTCCAATAAGTTCTACAGCTGCAAGATGGAGGAGAATAGTTCTGTCAGTGAACATATACTCAAAATGTCTGGGTATAACAATCACTTGATTCAACTTGGAGTTAATCTTCCTGATGATAGTGTCATTGACAGAATTCTTCAATCACTGCCACCAAGCTACGAGAGCTTCGTGATGAACTATAACATGCAAGGGGTGGATAAGATAATTCCCGAGCTCTTCGCGATGCTAAAGGCTGCGGAGGTAGAAATCAAGAAGGAGCATCAAGTGTTGATGGTCAACAAGACCACCAGTTTCAAGAAAAAGGGTAAAGGGAAGAAGGGGAACTTCAAGAAGAACGGCAAGCAAGTTGCTGCTCAAGTAAAGAAGCCCGAGTCTGGACCTAAGCCTGAGACTGAGTGCTTCTACTGCAAAGGGACTGGTCACTGGAAGCGGAACCGCCCCAAGTATTTGGCGGATAAGAAGGATGGCAGGGTGAACAAAGTTATATGTGATATACATGTTATTGATGTGTACCTTACTAATGCTCGCAGTAGCACCTGGGTATTTGATACTGGGGCTGCGAAACTTATGTGAAAAAGCTTCAACCTGATAAGCTCGAACCCAAATCGAAGAAATGTGTCTTCATAGGATACCCAAAGGAAACTGTTGGGTACACCTTCTATCATAGATCCGAAGCCCTCGTCAAAAGAAGTGAGTGGGAGGAAAGTAGAACTTGATGAGGTAACTGTACCTGCTCCCTTATTGGAAAGCAGTTCATCACAGGAATCAGTTCCTGTGATCCCTACACCAATTAGTGAGGAAGCTAATGATAATGATCATGAAACTTCAGATCAACTTACTACCAAACCTCATAGGTCAACCAGAGTAAGATCCACACCAGGGTGGTACGGTAATCCCGTTCTGGAGGTCATGTTACTAGACCGTGATGAACCTACAAACTATGAGGAAGCGATGATGAGCCCAGATTCCGTGAAATGCCTTGAGGCCATGAAATCTGAGATGGGATCCATGTATGAAAACAAAGTGTGGACTTTTGTTGACTTGCCCGATGATCGGCAAGCCATCGAGAATAAATGGATCTTCAAGAAAAAGAGTGACGCTGATGGTAATGTTACTGTCTACAAAGCTCGACTTGTCGCGAAAGGTTTTCGACAAGTTCAAGGAGTTGACTACGATGAGACCTTCTCACCCGTAGCGATGCTTAAGTCTGTCGGAATCATGTTAGCAATTGCTGCATTTTATGATTATGAAATTTGGCAAATGGATGTAAAGACTGCATTCCTGAATGGATTTCTGGAAGAAGAGTTGTATATGATGCAACCTGAAGTTTTTATCGATCCAAAGGGTGCTAACAAAGTGTGCAAGCTCCAGCGATCCATTTATGGACTGGTGCAAGCCTCTCGGAGTTGGAATAAACGTTTTGATAGTGTGATCATAGCATATGGTTTTATACAGACTTTTGGAGAAGCCTGTATTTACAAGAAACTGAGTAGGAGCTCTGTAGCATTTCTAATATTATATGTGGATGACATATTGTTGATTGGAGATGATATAGAATTTCTGGATAGCATAAAAGGATACTTGAACAAGAGTTTTTCAATGAAAGACCTCGGTGAAGCTGCTTATATATTGGGCATCAAGATCTATAGAGATAGATGAAGACGCTTAATTGGACTTTCACAAAGCACATACCTTGATAAAGTTTTGAAGAAGTTCAAAATGGATCAAGCAAAGAAAGGGTTCTTGCCTGTGTTACAAGGTGTGAAGTTGAGTCAGACTCAATGCCCGACCACTGCAGAAGATAGAGAGAAAATGAAAGATGTTCCCTATGCTTCAGCCATAGGCTTTATCATGTATGCAATGCTGTGTACCAGACCTGATGTGTGCCTTGCTATTAGTTTAGCAGGGAGGTACCAAAGTAATCCATGAGTGGATCACTGGACAACGATCAAGAACATCCTGAAATACCTGAAAAGGACTAAGGATATGTTTCTCGTTTATGGAGGTGACAAAGAGCTCGTCGTAAATGGTTACGTCGATGCAAGCTTTGACACTGATCCGGATGACTCTAAGTCACACACCGGATAAGTATTTAAATTGAACGGTGGAGCTGTAAGTTGGTGCAGTTCTAAGCAAAGCGTCGTCGCGGGATCTACGTGTGAAGCGGAGTACATAGCTGCTTCGGAAGCAGCAGATGAAGGAGTCTGGATGAAGGAGTTCATATCCGATCTAGGTGTCATACCTAGTGCATCGGATCCAATGAAAATCTTTTGTGACAATACTGGTGCAATTGCCTTGGCAAAGGAATCCAGATTTCATAAGAGAACCAAGCACATCAAGAGACGCTTCAATTCCATCCGCGATCAAATCAAGGAGGGAGACATAGAGATTTGCAAGATACATACAGATCTGAATGTTGCAGACCCATTGACTAAGCCTCTCTCACGAGCAAAACATGATCAGCACCAAGACTCCATGGGTGTTAGAATCATTACAGTTGTAATCTAGATTATTGACTCTAGTGCAAGTGGGAGACTGAAGGAAATATGCCCTAGAGGCAATAATAAAGTAGTTATTTATATTTCCTTATATCATGATAAATGTTTATTATTCATGCTAGAATAGTATTAACTGGAAATTTAGTACATGTGTGAATACATAGACAAACAGAGTGTCACTAGTATGCCTCTACTTGACTAGCTCGTTAATCAAAGATGGTTAAGTTTCCTAGCCATAGACATGAGTTCTCATTTGATGAACGGGATCACATCATTAGAGAATGATGTGATTGACTTGACCCATTCCATTAGCTTAGCACTTGATCGTTTAGTATGTTGCTATTGCTTTCTTCATGACTTATTCATGTTCCTATGACTATGAGATTATGCAACTCCCGAATGCCTGAAGAACACTTTGTGTGCTACCAAACGTCACAACGTAACTGGGTGATTATAAAGGTGCTCTACAGGTGTCTACGATGGTGTTTGTTGAGTTGGCATAGATCGAGATTAGGATTTGTCACTCCGATTGTCGGAGAGGTATCTCTAGGCCCTCTCGGTAATGCACATCACTATAAGCCTTGCAAGCAATGTGACTAATGAGTTAGTTGCGGGATGATGCATTACGGAACGAGTAAAGAGACTTCCCGGTAATGAGATTGAACTAGGTATTGAGATAACGACGATCGAATCTCGGGCAAGTAACATACCGATGACAAAGGGAACAACATATGTTGTTATGCGGTTTGACCGATAAAGATCTTCGTAGAATATGTGGGAGCCAATATGAGCATCTAGGTTCCGCTATTGGTTATTGACCGGAGACGTGTCTCGGTCATGTCTACATAGTTCTCGAACCCGTAGGGTCCGCACGCTTAATGTTCGGCGATGATCGGTATTATGAGTTTATGTGTTTTGATGTACCGAAGGTAGTTCAGAGTCCCGGATATGATCACGGACATGACGAGGAGTCTCCAAATGGTCGAGACAAAAAGATTGATATATTGGACGACTATATTCGGACACCGAAGTGTTCCGGGTGATTAACCGGAGCGCCGGAGGGGTTACCGGAACCCCCCAGGGAAGTATTGGGCCTTAGTGGGCCTTAGGGGAGAGAGAGGGCAGCAGCCTAGGAGGTGGCGCCCCCAAGGGGAGTCCAAATTGGACTAGGGGAGGGGGGCACAGCCCCTCTTTCCCTCTCCCTCTCCCTCTCATTCCTTCCCCCTTCCTCCTCCTAGTTGGACTAGGAAAGGGGGAGTCCTACTCCTACTAGGAGGAGGACTCCTCCCCCTCCTTGGCGTGCCCCAAGGGCCGGCCGGCCTCCCCCTTGCTCCTTTATATACGGGGGCAGGGGGGCACCCTAGAGGCACAACATACATTGTTCTTAGCCGTGTGCGGTGCCCCCCTTCACCATAATCCACCTCGGTCATATCTTTGCAGTACTTAGGCGAAGCCCTGCGCCGGTAGCTTCATCATCATCGTCATCACGCCGTCGTCCTGACGAAACTCTCCCTCGACACTCTGCTGGATCGTGTGTTCGTGGGACGTCACCGAGCTGAACGTGTGCTGAACTCGGAGGTGCCATGCGTTCGGTACTTGGATCGGTCGGATCGTGAAGACGTACGACTACATCAACCGCGTTGACAAAACGCTTCCGCTTACGGTCTACGAGGGTATGTGGACAACACTCTCCCACTCGTTGCTATGCATCACCATGATCTTGCGTGTGCGTAGGAATTTTTTTGAAATTACTGCGTTCCCCAACAAGTGTCGACGGCCAGCGCGGAGCATGCTGCTTCCACTAGGACGTGGGCGGGAGCCCCCGAGGCCCGAGGGCGGCACTCCGGAGACTCCGGGGCGTGTACAGCCCCACTCATAATTACGTGAGAGTGTCACGAGTGGAGACCTTCACACGCATGAGCCTTGCTTCATATCGCCAGATGAGGCCCCCGCCCTGCGCCACCCCCGACCACCGTTGGGGCGTCCCGAAACCAGGACGAGACCAAGGGGCAAGTGGAACACTAGCGGCGCCCTCGGTGACCTCGGGCCCTCTGCCGGGGGGAGGGAGGGGGGGGGAGGGCTCACCGGCGCCTCCCCCGGCAGATGACCTACCTCCATGCGGCGCCTTGCTCCATGCGGCGTAGGGGAGGCCCTGGCTCCGGGTCCCTCCCGCACAGCCCCCAGTGCGCCGCTCCCAACAGGGGAGGAGCCACCGCGCTAGGGTCTCCGACTGCTGCCGCGGTCTGGTTCACCTGCAGCCCATGGTTAGTGTACGCTTGCTCCCGACATATAAGGCTGTACCCCGCCGTCGTCGTTGCTGAAGGGGTCGGCGAAGCCTTCGGGTGACTCGTGGAAGGCCCCCGCTTCGGGCGTCTTGCCGACCCATCCTTGCCCGGGAAACGAGTTGGGGCCTTCCCCCGACATGTACTCCAGGTTCACCATGCAGGGCACGTAGGCGTCCGCGGTCGCCCCGCAGAGCCATCACCTCGGGGCCCCGCGCCTTGAGCCACTAGCCGCGACGCCTGGCCCTGGTGGCCGCTGGGTGGCACTCCAGCGCGTCCTCACGGTGGACTGCCAGCGCTTGCCCCTCCTAATGATGGTGCTGTCGTGGCAGGACGGGCTGCGCCGGGGTCTATGTTGGTGTTGTCGGGTTCCCCTAGCACTCCCGGAGGCGCGCGAGCTCGCCGGGGCCTCGCGCGCGCTTCTGCTATGACCTGGGCGTGGGCAAGGAGCAGAAAGGCGGCGTACCTCTGCAGGCAGCGTCCAGCAGTTCGGCGACGTGCTCCAGTAGCGCATCGTGGCCGCTCTCCGCCAGCCTGCATCGCAGCAGTTCCCGCGCCACGATGAGTGAGGCTCGCATGTTCGCCTGCTCCCGTCGGGTGTGCGGTGATGTTGTCGCAGCGTAGCTTGAAGACCGCGTGGCGGCGTGCGTGCGCCGCGGCGTGAGGGCGAAGGGCGCCGGTCCACGCCGCCTGCGTCTGGCGGTGTTGGGCGGTGTGCGAGGCGCCTAGAGCGCGGAGTTGAGGTCTTCTTGAGCGGACGACACCACCGGGCTGGCCAGTCAGCCCAGTGGTCGGCATGAGTCCTCGGGTCGTCAGCCATCGAGACCGTAGGGTGACGGCGACCTGATCGATGGAAGAGAGGCTTCAGCGCACCCGTACCTGGCGCGCCAGATGTCGGATTTCGGTTTCCGCAGACCCTAGAGAGGTTCGAACTCTGGGGTGCGCACAAAGAACACTCTCTCCCAGTGCGCTCGCTCAACGATCCCACTGCCTAGCTCGACGAACCAAAGGAACAAGAGACACAGTGTTTATACTTGTTCGGGCCACCTTGTGGTGTAATACCCTACTCCAGTGTGTGGTGGATTGCCTCAAGGGGCTGAGGGCGAACTAGTACAATGGATGAACAACCTCAGGAGGTGAGGTGTTCTTGAGCTCGGTGAGCTGGTGAGTGTGAGGATGATTGTCGGTGTCAAAACCGGCGGATCTCAGGTAGGGGGTCCCGAACTATGCGTCTAAGGCGGATGGTAACAGGAGGCGGGGGACACAATATTTACCCAGGTTCGGGCCCTCTCGATGGAGGTAATACCCTACTTCCTGCTTGATTGATCTTGATGATATGAGTATTACAAGAGTTGATCTACCACGAGATCGTAGAGGCTAAACCCTAGAAGCTAGCCTATGATTATGATTGTTGTTGTCCTACGGACTAAACCCTCCGGTTTATATAGACACCGGAGGGGGCTAGGGTTACACAGAGTCGGTTACAAGGGAGGAGATCTACATATCCGAATTGCCAAGCTTGCCTTCCACACCAAGGAGAGTCCCATCCGGACACGGGACGAAGTCTTCAATCTTGTATCTTCATAGTCCAACAGTCCGGCCAAAGCATATAGTCCGGCTGTCCGAGGACCCCCTAATCCAGGACTCCCTCAGTAGCCCCTGAACTAGGCTTCAATGACGATGAGTCCGACGCTCAGATTGTCTTCGGCATTGAAAGGCGGGTTCCTCCCCCGAAAACTCCATAGAAGATTTTGAACATAAGGATCGTGTCCGACTCTGCAAAACAAATTCCACCTACCACCGTAGAGAGTATAATATTTCCACAAATCTAACCTGCTGACAACTTTTCATAACATGACATCACGCCATGGCCCGGTCATTATTCAAACCTTTTTCTCAACCAGCTACTGCACATATTGTGAGGAGGTTTTCTTGGCACGTCTTGTCGAAGCAGAGATCGTGTCCCCTTATCACGGGATTCTCATCAATACGGGTGTGGGTAACCCAACCGTGCCACCAATCACGGCGCTTGGGGAATAAGCGAGTTTACCGGGCTAGTGGGGAGGCGCAGGATCCCTGCTGCCTTTATAAGGGGATAAGGACTCCCTTTCGCACCCACGCTTTCTTCTTCCCGATTCATTCCCTCCGCTCGAGCTCCAACGCCCAAGCGTTCATCTTCTTCGCCCACAAAGGCCTTCCGAAAATGTTCGGATCCAGAGCAGGAGGCAAGTGGATGGCCTCTACCGTCCGGGAGAAGGATATCAAAAAGCTTCGGGAGGCCGGGTACCTGGCCAAGAAAATCAGCCACCGTCTCCCGACGGCGGGACAGATCGTCCCTACTCTGGAACCCCACGAGAGGGTTGTATTCCTCCCTCATTTTGTCCGAGGGCTAGGGTTTCTCCTTCACCCGTTCGTTCGCGGCATCATGTATTATTATGGGATTGATTTTCATGATCTATCCCCCAATTCCTTCCTCAACATCTCGACATTCATCGTCGTGTGTGAGGCTTTTCTCCGCATCTTGCCACACTTCGGCTTATGGCTGAAGATCTTTAATGTGAAGCCCAAGGTAGTGAGCGGCGAGCACGCCGAGTGCGGGGGCGCTATGGTGAGCAAGATGCCCAACGTTACATGGCCAACAGGTACTTTTAATGATTCCGTCAAAGAGTGGCAGCAGCAGTGGTTTTACATCACTGAGCCGCGCGACACGGGATGGGCCGCTGCTCCCGAGTTCCGATCCAGAGCCCCTCTGCGGCTTACGTCCTAGCCTAAAAAGGGCCTGAACTGGTCTTCGTCCGACAAACTGTCGGTGCTCCAGACGCGCGTTAAGGATATGGAAGACAAGAACATCGAACTCGTCAATGTAGTCCAGGTGATGTTAGTTCGCCGGATCCTGCCCTGTCAACACCGGACTTGCAATCTATGGGAATTCGATCCAGCCAAGCACCAGACCCTGCGAGAGCTCTTTGGCTCCTCGCACAAAGACATCTGGAAGGTGCTTTTCAAGTCCGGCAAATCATGGCTGGACTCGGCCGAGGACCGCGGGTACCAACTGTCCCGCCCTGCAAGCTCGGTCAGCAATTTTACGTTTTATCCGCATAACCCAAAGGAAATGCTTAGTGTGTTTTCCTCAACTCCCCTAGGGCTGGACGAAGAAGGCAGAACGGATCCACTGTCCGGCCCCGCTGCCCGAAGGACCGGCCAACCCACTTCTGACGAAGATGCTGGTCCCGGCGCCGTATAAGGCGACGAAGAAGAAGGCCGAGAAGGAGGCCAAAAAGACCCGGGGTGGCCTTCGTCGCCGCGACACTTCAGACATAATATCCGAAGGTTCCAATGCCTGTTCTACCTCCGAAGAGGACAAGGAGGAGGAGGAAGACGAATCCCCAGCGGGGGGAAGAAAGAAGAGGACGGCCTCCATACACTTGGAGGCCGAGTCGCCTAAAAGGGGAAAAGCTCCTCTTCCGGAAGAGTCCACTGCCGCTGCCGACAACAGCCCGTCGTGGGATCCCAGGGCCCAGCCCTTGGTGAACTCGTGAGTATAAAATCCGAACACATTTATGCGTCCAGTCTCATCATGGCGTAATATTTTGACCTAAGCCATATTTTTGTAGTCCGGCGCAGTCCCGCACCGAACAATCCTCATCAGAGGATTTGCTGAGGTCGGATGCTATGGAGAGCGGGACACCCCCGAAGGCCCCTTCCCTGTAACATGTGGATAACACCGAGGCTTCGTCCCAGAAGGACCCCGACCAAGGAGGGGAGGAAGAGATCGTGAGAGCGGCGCCTGGAGGTCAAACTTCAAGGGCCGGAGACATGGGGGAGAAGATTCCCATGGGAGTCATCGGCGGGAGCCATCTTGAATTCGGCTCCCAGCCGGACGCAATTCCGGAGACCAATACGGCTCCAGAATCAAGCAGGCGGCCTCCCTTGGATGGAGGGGGCATGCCTGTTCCACTGGCGATCTCTGTACATCCAGAGGTGCCAGATGCTTTGTTGGCGGCGCTGAAGAGCGCCTCCATCGTCGTTAAACACCGTGCCCTTATGGGTGCGGTGATTGAGAAGATTTAGTCTGCTGAGAGTGGACTGAATGAAGCCTGCATCAGCCTTCTAAAAGGCTTTGAGGTATGTTTTATGAGGTTTCGAAGAATGCCATAGTATGGATAGTAGCCCCTGATACACTGTTCGGTGAAAGAAAGAACCGGACAGAGGATCCGATTTTATGTTCGTAGGAAGACTAAGTTGGTGACATCTATCTCTCTTTTATAAGCAGGCGTCTGCAGCGGCCGCTGCCTCTCATACTGCGGAGGTCTCCGGACTGAATCAAAGTCTAGAGCGGATCAAAGAAGAACTTGGCCAGTTGAAAAGGCAGTTGGAAGATAAGCAAGGTATGCCCAAGCCTTGTTCGCGTTTGGTGCGAACGAATTTCAAGTATGATAAAATATGTTCCATGATTTTCTCTAGGGATGATGACCGAAGTCGAGGCTCTTAAGAAGGCTGTGGCCGAGGCCGAGGGAAAGGCAGCCGCAGAGCAGGCTCTTCGTGAGAAGCACGAGGCCAGGGTTATTGAAGCTGAGCAGAAGCTTTAAGAGGCCGTTAAGAAATGCGAGACCTTGGAGCAGAGTTTAACGGAAAAAGAATCCGAACTCACCAGGGCTCATCAGGCCGCGCGCGATGCCCGGGGGGAAACCCAAGGCGCCCTGCAGGAGATCCAAGAGTCGAGGAAGATCGCCGTGGGTAAGGCTCTTTTCCATGTAAATCAAGTATTTGAGGAGAAAATCATGTTTCTAATTTTGAGTTCGGATTTCTCCAGCGGTGTTTACAGATCTGCCTCGCAGCATATCGGATGCCGCCCAATTCTACCGAGCCTAAGAAAGGAATACTGCGGATAAGCTCTTCTGGTCGCAGTATCTGGCACCGAATTATCCGGTGCCTTTCGTCGACCAACTAAAACAGTTGATCGAACTGCATAGGGCGGCCGAACTAGCCATGAAGGATTTGATTATTCGGCTATGGCCCGCCGAGCCGATTCCAAGCAGCTACTTCGGGCTCGTGAAGCGGCTTGTGGGTGCCTGCCCTCGACTTGATGTCATCAAGCGGTCGGTCTGTATAGAGGGTGCGCGAATGGCCTTCGCCCGCGCAAAGGTGCACTGGGGGAAGATGGATGCTGAAAAGCTGATGACCGAGGGACCGCCCGAGGGGAAGGAGCACCACAAGGCTGAATTATATTCTGAAAGTGCCTTGAAAGGATCCTGCCTTGCGGCGGAGCAATGCACCAAGGACGTTATATTTCCATGAATGCAAATCATGTTGTAATGTTTGGACAAGGTCATTATTTATTGCCTGTTGTATAAAAGTTTATCCTCCTACGTGGCCGTTTTATGTATTAATCCTGAGAGTTGGCCAGTCGTCAGCTTCTGCCCCCACGTAGGAAGTACGGGAGTGTTCGGGATAAACCTGATCACTCTTTATCCCAGTTTTGGGTCCTTCGAAGGAGGTGTTCAGCACAACGAACCAGGCAATCGGACTATAGGGCTTTATCACTCTCACTTAGCCATAGGAGCTTTAGGAAGGTAGGCGCAGCCCCTGGTGTTTGGAAGACCGCATGAGGGGCTCTATAGGCACCTGATCGGAAGAGAAACCGATCCATCGCACACTGCATTGGTTATGGCATTATGCGGGAGAAATCCTTGAAGATTTTAGAACCTCTCGAACAGCTGACCAGCTCTCGCCGTATCATGACAGTCAGTTTTCGGCTTTCCCTACTGAGGTGCTCGTCCGGAAGAACCGGGACACAATCGCAGTAGTTCTCCCTGTGCCACCTTAGCCGATATAGTGGAACGTAAGGCAGCAAAACATGGGAGCCGGGCAAACCCAACATTTGACCGAAGACATGATTTGGAGCTGATGCATATAATGCTATAAGTTCGGGGTGCCGAACTTCCATGAAGGTGTTCGGACTTTATTGCCGTATTATGGGTAAAACGAAGCGCCTGGCATATTTAGGGCATATCGCGGTGTACGGATGCCACTTGACAAAAGAATTTCAATAAGAAATATCAGCAGATAAGCGTCGTATAAATCCACATATTGTATTTGAATAGTATGTCGATGCGTATAAGTACAGGTAATGTGATAAAAAATAAATATGACTATGGAACCTGCTGAGACCAGGGGGGAAGAAGCTGTATGCGGATCCGGAGTGTAGTGGGATGACCATCGCGGGGAATATCTAAGGATTCCCTTGCGCATTCAAGCTGCCTCCATATCGCCAGTCCTGGTCCGCGCAAAGTTGAACCTGCAAGGAAAATGTAAGAAATGCTTGCGTTCCGCAGAGCGGTTGAGCCGCGGTATGTGGCCTGTCCTAGCCTTTGCCGGGGTCCTTTAGTTGAGCTCTGGACGAGCCTTTTTATTCTGCCGCGAAGCAGTTCGGAGTCCTTTGGCGGTGTCCGGGAGCCTGGCCGTCGACTCGAGGTTTGATTGAAAAGGTGCCACTGGTTTGTTTTGCTATTAAAGCAGTGGTATACTCTGTGGTACCAAGGGAAAGTTCGGCTTTGCCATTAACCATGATGACGCCGCGCGGACCGGGCATCTTGAGCTTATGGTAGGCATAATGTGGCACCGCGTTGAATTGAGCAAACGCGGTTCGTCCGAGCAGTGCCTGATAATCACCGCGAAAAGGGACGATGTCAAAGATTAACTCTTCGGCACGGTAATTGTCTGGTGATCCGAAGACTACCTTAAGGGCGATGGAGCCTGTACAACTGGCCTCCACACCTGGTATAATACATCTGAAGGTGGTTTTAGTGGGTTTGATCACCGAAGTCGATGCCCATCTTGCGCACTGTGTCTTGGTAAAGCAGGTTTAGACTGCTGCCTCTGTCCATAAGGACTCGTGTGAGGTGGAACCCGTCAATTATTGGGTCTAGGACTAGTGCAGCTGGATTGCCCTGATTGGTGTTAACCAGACGATCCATGCGGTTGAAGGTGATCGGCCTGAGTTTATTTTGTGGGATGACTGGTTCCGTTAAGTCGATATCCCTAAGGGTGCGCATCCAGTTCGGTTGGGAGTGTGGGTGCTGTTTACCACGTTCACCGTTTGGATTTGCGGGGGAAATTTCTTTTGCCCTCTTGTACTCGGTGGTCTGGGCTCCTCGTCGCCATCATCGCTTTGAGACCCCTTATCTTTGTTTTTGGTGCCTGACCTGCCGGCTTGTTTGAAGACCCAGCATTCTCTATTGGTATGATTGGCTGGCCTTCCCGGGGTGCCATGAATTTGGCATGGGCGGTCGAGTATGTGGTCCAGACTGGACGGACCCAAATTATTATTTTGGAGTGGCCCCTTCCGCTGGCTGGACTTAGAGCCACTAAATCCGGCATTGACTGCCATATCTTCGGTGTTTTCACCATGTTTGCGGCACTTGTGTTTGTTGCGCCGGGGTTTGCCGTTGCTATCTCTGGCCTCTGATGTGCCAGGGTTGCTTGCTGTGTTGTTGCTACGGGCCAACCAGCTATCTTCGCCCGCGCAAAAGCGGGTCATGAGTGTCGTGAGGGCTGCCATGGATTTTGGCTTCTCTTGGCCGAGATGTCGGGCGAGCCACTCGTCACGGATGTTATGTCTAAAGGCCGCTAGGGCTTCGGCATCCGAACAGTCGACAATTTGGTTCTTTTTAGTTAGGAACCGCGTCCAGAATTTCCTGGCTGACTCTCCGGGCTGTTGTGTTGTGTGACTTAAATCGTCAGCATCCGGTGGCCGCACATAAGTGCCCTCGAAGTTGTCCAGGAATGCGTCTGCCAGGTTCTCCCAACTTCCGATGGAGTTTGCCGGCAAGCTATTCAGCCAATGCCGAGCCGGTCCTTTGAGTTTTAGCGGGAGATACCTGATGGCGTGTAGATCATCCCCACAGGCCATGTGAATGTGGAGGAAGAAATCCTCTATCCATACCGCGGGGTCTGTAGTGCCATCATATGATTCAATGTTTACGGGTTTGAACCCTTCTGGGAATTCATGATCCATTACTTCATCAGTGAAGCATAGGGGGTGTGCGGCGCCTCTGTGCCGGGCTATATCACGACGCAGTTCATACGCGTCTTGTCTGCTGTGTTCGGCCCGGCCGGATTTCCTTTTAGTATATCCGGCGTGACGGTTGTCGTCACGCATTGAGGCGCGCCCCCGTATTCCGTAGATCGATCTTGCATGTCCTGCTTTGTTTTCCAATATGTCTCGCAGGTCCTTCGTATTACCCCGGGCCTTAGTATTTTGGGACAATTGCTTTTTTACCCCTAGTTGGTTCCTACCCACGGGTTTTGCCCTTACTTTTCGAGCTTGCTCAGTTTTGCCCTTACTTTTTCCATCGTGGCCCCTCGAATGCCCTTTGACCGTTTGACCAAAACTTTGAAAATTCATAACTAATTCATATGGACTCAGAAAAATTAAAATAAGATATCAAAATGTTCAGATAAACATTACCTTCATGTCCATATCATTTGCATTCAGGACAATAGCACCCTTGAAACTACCTGAGGTAATTAATGTTATTAACATTATTAAAAATAAAAAGGTATAAACAATATTTTTTTCATGAATAAAAATTACATGCAAATGTAGGTGATGTTTTCTGAACATCCAGATATCTTATTTGCATTTTTCTGAGTTCGTATCATCTTGTTAAGAATGTTCTAACGACTTTGACCATTATTTGGAAACTTCATAACAAGTTGATACGAACTCAGAAAAATGCAAATAAGATATCAGGATGTTCAGAAAACATCACCTACATTTGCATGTAATTTTTATTCATGAAAACAATATTGTTTATACCTTTTTAATTTTAATAATGTTAATAACATTAATTACCTCATGTAGTTTGAAGGGTGCTTTTGTCCTGAATGCAAATGATATGCACATAAAGGTAATGTCTATCTGAACATTTTGATATCTTATTTGCATTTTTCTGAGTTCATATGAATTAGTTATGAATTTTCAAAGTTTTGGTCAAACGGTCAAAGGGAATTTGAGGGACCTCGACGGAAAAAGTAAGGGCAAAACTGAGCAAGCTCGAAAAGTAAGGGCAAAACCCGTGGGTAAGAACCAACTAGGGGTAAAAATGCAATTGTCCCTAGTATTTTTGTTTGACTGTTGGCAGGGTGCGGGCTGGACTTCGGCCTGATACGCTGCTTTGTCTCGGCCACGAGGTGGCCGGTCAGGCGCATCATACGCTGGAAGCGTAAGCTTTAATGCTTCCTCCTCGAGTTGGGGTAGCAACCTGCGCTTTGGGTAACTTTTGGTTGGGCGCCCGAGTTCGTATTCCTCGGCCGCTAGGACCTCAGTCCATCTATCCGCTAGCAGATCTTGGTCAGCTTGAAGCTGTTGTTGCTTCTTCTTCAGGCTATTTGCTGTGGCTATAAGCCGGCGCTTGAAGCGCTCCTGTTCGACGGGATCCTCAGGCACGATAAATTCTTCGTTGCTGAGGCTCACCTCGTCTTCGGAGAGAGGCATGTAATTGTCTTCCTCTGATTCTCCGTCTGCTGCCTGTTCCTTAGGGCTAGCTTGCCCATCCTCCCACTTGAGGTCTGGCTGGAGGGGATTGTCTTCGTCTTCGGCATTATCCGCAGCGTTATTGTTTCTTGTGCCGGTATCACCGCTTTTGCTTGTTGGAGATCGTTGCAGAAATTAAAAAATTTCTACGCATCACCAAGAACAATCTATGGAGTCTTCTAACAACGAGAGGGAAAAGAGTACATCTACATACCCTTGTAGATCGCGCGCGGAAGCGTTCAAGAGAACGGGGTTGATGGAGTCGTACTCGTCGTGATCCAAATCACCGATGATCCTAGCGCCGAACGGACGGCACCTCCGCGTTCAACACACGTACGGAGCGGCGACGTCTCCTCCTTCTTGATCCAGCAAGGGGGAGGAGAAGTTGATGGAGATCCAGCAGCACGACGGCGTGGTGGTGGATGTAGCGGGATCCCGGCAGGGCTTCGCCAAGCGCAAGCGGGGAGGAAGAGGTGTCACGGGAGGGAGGGAGGTGCCAGGGCTTGGGGGTGCTGCTCCCATGTGCCTCCCCACTATATATAGGGGTGGAGGGGGCTGGTTTCTTGCCCTCCAAGTCCATTGGGGCGTTGGCAAAGGTGGGGGAAAGAAATCCCATCATTTCCCTTCCCCACCGATTGTTGTCCCCCCTTTTTAGGGATCTTGATCTTATCCCTTCGGGATATGATCTTATTCCTTCTAAGGTGGGATCTTGGTGCGCCTTGACCAGGGGTGTGGGGCCTTGCCCCCACTACCCACGTTCATGTGGGTCCCCCATGCAGGTGGGCCCCACTTCGGAACCTTCTAGAACCTTCCCGGTACAATACCGAAAAATCCCGAACATTTTCCGGTGGCCAAAATAGGACTTCCCATATATAAATCTTTACCTCCGGACCATTCCGGAACACCTCGTGACGTCCGGGATCTCATCCGGGACTCCAAACAACTTTTGGTTAACCGCATACTAATATCTCTACAACCCTAGCGTCACCGACCTTAAGTGTGTAGACCCTACGGGTTCGGGAGACATGCAGACATGACCGAGATGACTCTCCGGTCAATAACCAACAACGGGATCTGGATACCCATGTTGGCTCCCACATGTTCCACGATGATCTCATCGGATGAACCACGATGTCGAGGATTCAATCAATCCCGTATACAATTCCCTTTGTCAATCGGTACGTTACTTGTCCGAGATTCGATCGTCGGTATCCCAATACCTTGTTCAATCTCGTTACCGGCAAGTCACTTTACTCATACCGTAATGCATGATCCCGTGACCAAACACTTGGTCACATTGAGCTCATTATGATGATGCATTACCGAGTGGGCCTAGAGATACCTCTCCATCATACGGAGCGACAAATCCCAGTCTCGATTCGTGCCAACCCAACAGACACTTTCGGAGATACCCGTAGTGCACCTTTATAGCCACCCAGTTACGTTGTGACGTTTGGCACACCCAAAGCACTCCTATGGTATCCGGGAGTTGCACAATCTCATGGTCTAAGGAAATGATACTTGACATTTGGAAAAGCTCTAGCAAACGAACTACACGATCTTGTGCTATGCTTAGGATTGGGTCTTGTCCATCACATCATTCTCCTAATGATGTGATCCCGTTATCAATGACATCCAATGTCCATAGTCAGGAAACCATGACCATCTGTTGATCAACGAGCTAGTCAACTAGAGGCTCACTAGGGACATGTTGTGGTCTATGTATTCACACATGTATTACGATTTCCGGATAACACAATTATAGCATGAACAATAGACAATTATCATGAACAAGGAAATATAATAATAACCATTTTATTATTGCCTCTAGGGCATATTTCCAACAGTCTCCCACTTGCACTAGAGTCAATAATCTAGTTACATTGTGATGAATCGAACACCCATAGAGTTCTGGTGTTGATCATGTTTTGCTCTAGGGAGAGGTTTAGTCAACGGATCTGCTACATTCAGGTCCGTATGTACTTTACAAATATCTATGTCTCCATTTTGAACATTTTCACGAATGGAGTTGAAGCGACGCTTGATATGCCTGGTCTTCCTGTGAAACTGTCAGGACCCCGATTCCAAGTCACACCGATCTAGCCTGTAACAACTCATATCACATTGCGGCCTCACGCACGGTACTCCCACGGGTGTCGCCTTACCATGGCCCGGGACCGTTTGCGCCTTTTGGCTCACGTATATGACAATGTCGCTAGCATCCATATGACAGAAAACCCGGGCCGACATGGCTAGTCGTGAACCCAAAGCGGCACTAACGTATGGGGACAGGCATACATGAATCAACATCGAACGTGTCGGTCAGCAGCGTGTGAATCCGGGCTGTAGCACTGGGCTAACAGGACTCCGGGAACCCGGGCTGTAGCAGGCTAGGCAGGACTCCGGATGTCACCGCGTGACATTTCCCCGAAGGGACAGACACAGGAACGATATGAATCACATGCCGGCCAGTCAGGTGTCCAGAGCAGTAGTGCTGGGCTAGCAGGACTCCGGTGAACCGGGCTGTAGCGGACTACTATGGCTCAAGGAGGCACTAGACTACATTTCCCCATAAGAGAGGCTGCCAAGGATAAACAACTAGATTGTCGGATCCCACACATACCAAGCATTTCAATCATACACACAATATGCTCGATATGTGCAAATACAACATGGCATCACAACAAAACTCTACAACTCAAGTACTTTATTTAAAGGGCTCCGGAGAGCCTTACATAACTTGTTCATACAGATAGGGGTCACATGACCCGACACTCAAGTCATACAATCATACAAGCACATGCGGAAGCAAACTGTCTGGGTACAGACACTAGAAAGAAAGAAGGCTTGACGAAGCCTGTCTATCTACATAGGCCCTTCACAAGCCTAGATCACCACCTGGGTGGCAAGTCACTCGTCGTCGTCGAGTTCTACGTAGAACCCATCAGAAGGGGCGGTGTTGTCGTCTGAAAACAGTAATTGAAGCAACATGAGTACAAAGGTACTCAGCAAGTCTTACAACAGATCCTACTATACATGTTCATTCTCAAGAAGGTAGTGGGGTTATTGCAGCAAGCCAGCTTTGACTCTTGGCTAAGCTATCCTACGATACACCACTTGTGAAATAGTTTTCGCACACGAGTCCTCTAATCACCATCTCAATACCCCACCGTGGATCTCCCTCGTCATCCCACGAGAGGGCCATCCGCGGTACTCACACTTATCTTGAGGCTTTTAGTAGTATCCATTTACTTGTCTATGAACTGCATAAGCGACCAAGTAGTCCTTTACCGCGGACGCGGCTATTCGAATAGTTTTATACCCTGCAGGGGTGTACTTCGTCACACACGCTCTCACCACTTGTCGTCGCTACACGACGTGTACTCGGCAACCTTCAAGCGGAAGCCCAACGTGGGTGTCGGCCACAGCCTACCTAAACACTCGAGTCTCTAGTCCAGGTTTATCGCCTATTTAGGTTCCATCCGCAGGGAGTCCGGCCGAGGTTTCCACTTACGGCCCCAAACGATGTGTGCAGGGTTCCCGGACACCAAACGGGCGACTCGGTACATCGTGCCACGAGCCTACCGCATCACAGCCCACCCCTTGGTCAGCGCTGTCCATGGCCTCCAGCTTACTACAAACACCAGAAACTACGTGCAACTCCTGGACAGAGGACAAGGGTGATTAAGAAGCCGAGGGGGTCCATTGGTTTCGGGCCCAATGCGTGGTAGTAGCTGAATCTTAAATGACGCATACAGATCTCAGTTCTTAGGGACGGTCTCAATGAAACAACCCACCATGTACTCCTACATGGCCTCCCATCGATACCTTTACCAAATCGTATTCAACACTTCACTCTCATTATCGACACACACACTTTCGCTCTAGTTCATCACCCTGATGAGCCAGACCTGACACAACTCTAAGCGTAGCAAGCATAGCATTGTAGGAACACAACATGGCTCAATCAACTCCTACACATGCTAGTGGGTTTCATCTAGTTACTGTGGCAATGACAGGTCATGCAAAGGAAAGTGGGTTCAACTACCGCAACACACAGCAGTTTGAATCGCGTTGTCTTAATGCAGTAAACGAGAGCAGAAGCGAGAAGATGGGTTTGTATCGAAATGATCAATGGGTTGCTTGCCTGACGGAGTGGTGGTGGGATACTGCCCTTCAGTTGGATACTCGTGAATATCCTCGGAGGCAGGACCTACCACAATGAACACATCGAAGCACAATCAACACCAAGCAAGTGCAACAATATGATGCATGCATGAGACATGGCAAAATGGATGTATTGGGCTAATGCAACTAAGACCAGATGGGTTTGGACTATTTTGAATCAAAGATTCAAATTCTAAGTTCATAAATGGCCCATATTAGTGCTTTATCTTGTTCTGTATAAAACAGTAGATTAACTTGCTTAATCATGCATGAAACCAGTACAGATGGATAGAATGGATTTTTCTGATCATTTTTCATATATAAATCTTTTCATTCTGAGCTATAGATTATTTTCTATGATTTTTTTGAAGTTTGTGATAATTTCTGGAATTTCCAATATAAGAATAATTCCAGTAATGCTTTACTGCGTCAGCCTGACGTTAGTGTGACGTCAGCAGGTCAACGGGGTCGTCCAGGTCAAACCTGACATGTGGGTCCCCTGTGTCAGTGTCACTGTTAGGTAATTAGCAAATTAGGATTAGTTTTAATCTCTAACTCAGATTAATTAGCAGGCGGCCCCACTTGTCAGTGACTCTGGGGGGTTAACCCGTGGTCAAACCACACTGACTCGCCGGCGTTTAGCCACCGGCGACGTCCAGACGCGGCGGTGGAGTGCGGGATTGCTCCTCCGGCGACCAAAAGGACGGCGGAGAGTACCTACGTTTAGCTGGGGGCGAACCGCGTCGACTGGTGGTGGTGGTGGAGCTCGGGGTCGCCGGAATCGACGCCGGCGACGAGCCGTGCGGCTGCCGGGGTACGGCGTGGTTGAATCCGTTGCTAAAGAGCACGGCGAGGAACATGCGATGGCGCTACAGGTTCCTGGCGTTGCGGTGGAGCTAATGGCTACGGTGGTGCGGCCGTTGGATGGCCAGAGCCTCGTCGGCGACGAGCTCGTGCGGCGGCGCGTACGGGTGAGCTTCGTGAAGTGGCTACGGAGCTCGAGAGAGAGAGAGGAGAGGATGGGAAGGTGGCCAGGCTCACGGTGGTTGCGACGGAGCGGACGGTGAGGTCGGAGGCGATCTGTTGCAGTGGCGACGGCGGAGGGGATCTCCGACGGTGAGCGGCGAAGACGAGGTCGGAGGCGAAGCTTCGGGGCAAGCGAGCGCTCGGGGCTCGACTTGCTCGAAGGAGTGGGCGACGGCGGAGCTGTTGGACACGGTGGAACGGCGCGAGGTCGACGGTGGGCGCGGCTACTCCGGCGAGGTGGCTGCGGCGGCGTCGGCTATGGTGGGGGAAAGACGAGGGAGAGGCGACGGGGGAGAATGGTGGTGTCCAGAGGCTCGGGGCGCGTCGAGGGAGTCGTCCAGCACAGCCACGGGCGAGGGCGGCAAGCAGGTGGCGCCGTGGCGAGCTCGCGCTCGCCGGCGTCACCTCTCTGCCTGCTCTGCCGAGAGCAGGCAGCTGACTGGCGCGGGCCAGCACAGTGCCGGGCCGCCAGGTGGGCTGCCAGGTGAGTCTCTCTGCTTTCTGTTTTTTTCTCTTTTTATTTATTTCTGTTCTGTGTTTTGAAATAGTAAAAATACTATTTCATTTGGGAAAATCCTGAAAATATTCTGAGGCACCTTTGAAATTATTCTCAACAGCCTAAAAATACCTTCAAGATTATTTGGGCATTTAAAAATATTTATAGGATTTAAAATGCCCAAATGCAAATACTTATGGCTTGTGCAAAAATCCAAGATGGCCTCCAAAAATATGAAACCATTTTTGGCAGAGGTTTTAGCCAGGACCAAAGGTGGTGAACATTTATGGAGGGCATTTCAGGTTCTTTGAAAAGAATTTTAGTAAACCCTAGTTGTTCCAGGGGGGTGCTGGGGGTTTCTGGCATCCCCATTTCAGGTTTCTGTGAAATGTATACATGATGCAACACTCTAATGCATGAACTAGCTAGGATGTGACAACTCACCCCCACTCAAAAGAATCTCGTCCCGAGATTTAGGATCCGTTGGGAAGAGGGTGGGGTACTCAAGTCGAAGACGATCCTCCCTTTCCCAAGTAGCTTCTTTCTCGGAATGGTGTGACCATTGAACTTTGAGAAACTTGATGTTTTGGCGTCGAGTGGTACGCTCGGCTTGATCAAGGATTCGAACGGGATACTCCCGGTATGTGAGATTATCTTCGAGATCAAGCGTTTCGTGGTCCACTCCACGGATAGGATCCGAGAAGCAACGCCTGAGTTGGGAAACGTGGAAGACGTCATGAACCTTGGAAAGATGCAGAGGTAGTTCCAATTGGTAGGCAACTTCTCCTCGCTTGGCAAGAATGCGAAAGGGTCCAATGTAGCGAGGAGCCAATTTGCCTTTGATACCGAATCGATGGGTTCCCTTTAAAGGAGTCACCCGAAGGTAAGCCTTCTCGTCAACCTCAAAAGTCATAGCCTTATGTTTGCGATCATAATGGCTCTTTTGGCGAGATTGGGCTGTTTTCAATTTCTCACGAATAATGCGAACCTGCTCTTCTGCTTCCTGGATCATATCCGGGCCAAAGAGTTGTCTTTCCCCGGTTTCTGACCAGTTAAGAGGCGTTCGACATTTTCGTCCATAGAGAACCGCGAAAGGGGCCTTGCCCAAGCTAGCTTGGTAACTATTGTTATAAGCGAACTCGGCGAATGGAAGGCATTTCTCCCAATCCATGCCCAACGAGATGACAGAAGCTCGGAGCATATCCTCCAGAATTTGATTAACTCGTTCTACCTGACCACTTGATTGAGGGTGAAAGGCGGTGCTAAAAGAGAGACGAGTTCCCATAGCATTTTGGAAACTTTCCCAAAATCGAGAGGTGAAGAGACTTCCACGGTCTGAATTAATTTCCAATGGAACACCATGAAGAGACACTATTCGGGAGATGTACAAGTCTGCTAGCTGGCTAGCGGTTATACTCTCACGAACAGGTAGGAAGTGGGCTACTTTGGAAAGACGATCGACAACAACAAAGATAGCATTATTCCCTCTCTTGGTCCTGGGAAACCCGGTAATGAAATCCATACCGATTTTATCCCATTTCCATTCAGGAATAGCTAGAGGCTGAAGGGTGCCAGCAGGCCATTGATGCTCTGCTTTAACACGACGGCAGACGTCGCAATTAGCAATGTATTGAGCAATTTCTCTCTTCATCCTAGTCCACCAAAACCTCTGGCGTAGGTCTTGATACATTTTAGTACTACCGGGATGAATGGTGAAAGGAGATTCATGAGCTTCCTTAAGGATCAATCGCCTCAGGTTGCGTACCTTGGGAACCACTAGGCGGTCTCCAAAGAACACAACACCTTGGTCATCAACGGAGAAACAATCCGCAACTCCTTTCTTGATGTTTCTCTTAATACGGGAGATTCCCGGATCTACCTTCTGAGCTTTGATGATCTGATTCGTAAGGGTAGGTTTCGCCACCAGGGTGGATAGAAAACCTCGAGGAACAATGTGAAGGTTAAGCTTACAGAATTCCTCGTGGAGAAGTGGTTGACTTTGTTGTAACATCAAGTTGTTACAATAGGATTTACGGCTTAGCGCATCAGCCATGACGTTGGCTTTGCCCGGGGTGTAAGTTATTCCTAAGTCGTAGTCTGAGATCAACTCGACCCAACGTCTCTGCCTGAGATTCAGATCCGGTTGGGTGAAAATGTATTTCAGACTTTGGTGGTCGGTGAAAATCTCGCAACGGTTACCGAGAAGGTAATGTCGCCATGTTTTGAGTGCATGGACTACGGCTGCAAGCTCTAGATCATGTGTGGGATAATTATCCTCATGTGGACGCAACTGTCGGGAAGCGTAGGCAATCACATGACGATCTTGCATGAGTATGCAACCTAGTCCTTGTCGCAAGGCGTCGCAATAGATAACAAAGTCCTTCGAAAAGTCTGGTGGTACGAGTACGGGGGCAGATGTCAGGCGTCTTTTCAGTTCCTGAAAACTGAACTCGTGTTGTGGGGTCCACTCGAACTTTTTATCTTTCTTGAGGAGTTCGGTTAGAGGTTTAGCAACCTTGGAGAAATTCTTGACGTAGCGGCGACAGTAGCTCGCTAGCCAAGGAAACTCCGGACTTGCTTGACCGATTTAGGTGGAGTCCAGTCAAGGATGGCTTGAACTCGCTCGGGATTGACGGCAATACCTTTACCAGAGATTACATGGCCTAGATAGGTCACTTCTGGCAACCAAAATTCACACTTAGAGAATTTAGCATAAAGGCCATGCTCTCGAAGTTTCGTCAGTACTAGCCTTAAATGCTTGGCATGTTCTGCCTCGTTCTTGGAGTAGATGAGTATATCATCGAGATATACTACGACGAATTTATCCAAATACTCCATGAAGATTGAGTTCATTAACCGAGAAAAGGTGGCTGGAGCATTGGTTAACCCGAAGGACATGACTGTATACTCGTATTGGCCATAACGAGTAACAAAGGCCGTTTTAGGAATGTCCCCGTTCTTGATTTTGATTTGATGGTAGCCCAACCTCAAATCCATTTTAGAGAAGACCGAGGATCCAGCGAGCTGATCATACAGATCGTTGATCCTGGGAAGCGGATACTTGTTCTTGATTGTGACTAGGTTGACAGGTCGGTAATCTACAACCATCCGATCCGTACCATCCTTCTTCTTGACGAAGAGGACGGGGCAAGCCCACGGAGAAGAACTAGGACGGATGAAACCCTTTTTCAAGGACTCATCGAGTTGTTTCTTAAGCTCGGCTAGCTCTAGGGGTGCCATCTTATAGGGTCTTCTAGAGATTGGGACGGTTCCTGGAACAAGGTCTATCACGAACTCGACATCCCTGTCAGGTGGAATACCTGGCAGTTCTTCTGGGAAGACATCCGGGAAGTCACGGACTACCGGAATGTCTTCAAGGTCTGGAAGAGGGTTAGCATTTAATGAGTAAAGCTGACGCTTAGACACTCGGGTCAAAACATTGACTGTCTTGCCCGACGGATGGGTGAGTTGAACAGTTCTGGTGGAGCAATCAATCTTAGCATAATGAGCTGACATCCAGTCCATACCCAAGATGATGTTTATGTCCGAGGACTTGAGAGCTATTAGTGATGCAAGGAAGACCAATCTGTCAACAAGAATTTCATTTCCATGGCTTATCTTAGAGGTTTGCCACTTAGAACCAGGAGTTTGAATTACCATGGAGGTGGGCATGTCACAAAATGTGGTGTTGTGTAATCGAGCATAGCTCTCAGAGATAAATGAATGAGATGCTCCAGTATCGAAAAGAACAGTTGCCGGATGGCAATTAACAAGGAGCGTACCAAGGACGACGTTGGGATCCTCATGAGTTTCTTCAGCTGAAACATAGTTGACATGGCCACGTGCAGTGGTGGCTGGCTTGGCGTAGTAAGTCTTTCCTGCTGGCTTACCACGGCCAACGGACTGTCCAGGTTGATTGAGGTTGTTTCGGGGGCACTCGCGCAAATAGTGACCCGTTTCTCCACACTTGAAGCATGTCACAATATTGGGGCGTGGAGCAGCATTAGCAGCGGGGCCACCATAGACCTTGGGCGGTGCATGCTGCTGGTTGGGGCGAGGCGCCTCGAAGGATGGCCTCGGAGTGAACCTGGGTGGCAGAGCAGTGTTTGGAATCCAGACCCGGCGCTTCTGGGATCCGGAGCCGGATGAGGAACCAAAATCACGAGAGTGTTTGCGTGTAGCGTCATAGTCAGTCTGTCCTGTCTCGGCACTGATGGCCTTATTGACCAACTTTTGGAAGGAGGTGCACTCATGCAGACGAAGATCATGGCGAAGCTCAGGGCTAAGTCCCTTGCGGAACCTTGCCTGCTTCTTGGCGTCGGTGGATACCTCTTCAGGAGCATAGCGTGCTAGATTTCCAAACTCACGGCTGTATGCATCCACGGTCAGTCTGCCTTGGGTGAAGTTGCAGAATTCTTCCCGCTTACGATCTATGAGACCCTCCGGAATGTGATGCTCACGGAAAGCCTCACTGAATTCAGCCCAAGTAGTGATTTGGCCAGCTGGGCGCATAGCCTCAAAGTTTTCCCACCAAAGGCTAGCAGGGCCTTCGAGGTGATAGGCAGCGTAGGTAACCTTATCAGCTTCGGCTACGTTGGCAGAACGTAGCTTATGGGTGATGCTGTGAAGCCAATCATCCACATCAAGGGGCTTGACGGAGTGGTTGAACTTCGGTGGGTACAACTTGATAAAGTCATTGATGGACACCAGGTCGTTCCTCTGGTGACGTGCAGTATTCTGCTCAATTCGCTCTAGCAAGCGGTTAGTCTCACGCTTGTTTCTTTCTGCCTCCAGCATAACTTCAGCCAGTGAAGGCGGTTGGGGCAGATTCTCCGCCCTGGCTGCATCGGCTTCACCCTGCGCCTGGACAGCAGGGTTGTTGCGGGTGTTAACCATCCTAGGAGAAACAAAGCAACGGTTTAGACAAGGATGGCTAAATCTTGATAGGGAAATGCGGAATGTAATGGATAACACGGAATGCAGAGATGACCATCAGTATGACATGGTAACATAGCAACATACATATACCAACGGTCATACACGCCATACATAGTTTAGTACAAGCCCAGGCTAAGGTACAACTACGATGAAGACGATACATCTCATCAGAGGCATTCCAGGCTCCTATATATTATTTTTCTACACCTCCGGAACGTGATACACACCAAGTCGTATCCCACAAGACACGCAGGACTGTGGAGATTACAACTGTTACAATACTAGTGGAACTACTACCAACTCAGACGTCTCCGTAGTAATCTTCATAGAAGTCACCACCATGTCCCGGGAGCTGAACATGATCATCTGGAAACAGTCGGTCCTGTGGAGCTTGCGGTCCATAAGGACTCGGGTGTGGCCTTGGTCCAACAAACGGTGGCAGACTGGGTCCACGAGGAGGGGTGATGCCTCCTACATCACACCATTCCATACATTCTGGCAGACCAGATCGCACGGGGTATAAGTCCCTCATGTCCATAAACCCAGCTTGCACGGCAGGTGCAAACCGTGTCAGAGTGGCCCAGTGATCAGCACGAGCATTAAAGAGCTCCATTCGCAAGGCACGATTCTCACGGTCCTTGTCCTCAAGCATCTCGGTGGTGGTGCGGAGTAGTGAGTCCTCATGGGTAGAATCACAGTAAGTAGCCTGATAGTACCCCTGTGCCCCAGGGAGTGCTGCTGGCATATAGCGGAAGTCGGTGTTCTGAAGCAAGGTAGTTCTGGCTCGCATGATAGTCATCATTGAGTAAGCTGCGTCCTGCACGGACATCTCGATAGTAACCCGAAGTCCATAAGAGCAATGGAGGGGTTCAGTGGCTCCAGGATAGGATGGGTAAATCCTGACTGTGCAAAGATATTGACTTTGATTAAAGTCTCGGAACTGCTCCTCGACGGTATACTCGGGATACCAACGATAGCCTGTCTCAACCATCACTCGGACCAACATGGCCGTGTGACCAGGTACGCCGATGCACCGGGTCAGACGAACCACTTGGTTCTGGGAACGGGTGGCCATCTGAAAGCACGAAATAATGCAAGGCATTAGTATTTCTAGGAGAATTCGGACAGCATAACGGCTGTAAATGCTCGAAAAAGGATTTGAGACATTCGCAACAGTTTGCAATACCACTCAACAACATCATGTCAAGGTTCTGGTTCAACCGACAACATACTAGGGTAGTAGAAACTGAACCGAAGCATGGAACCAACAATCCTATAAGTTACTACGGATTAGTAACACGTGAACCTGATAGAGAGGAGAGAGCCTAGTCCTTAACCCACGTAGAATGAGAAGAGTATGACTCAGAACAGAGGGCATGAGGTAAAGGAGTAAAAGCACCTTACGTTACCTCCCACAATCAATTCCCCTACATATAGCTAAAGCATTTCTAGACTCGACATCGACCAGTTTGGCTTATCGCACCTACAGGCAGTCCGGCTCTGATGCCAACGTTGTCAGGACACCGATTCCAAGTCACACCGATCTAGCCTGTAACACCTCATATCACATTGCGGCCTCACGCACGGTACTCCCACGGGTGTCGCCTTACCATGGCCCGGGACCGTTTGCGCCTTTTGGCTCACGTATATGACAATGTCGCTAGCATCCATATGACAGAGAACCCGGGCCGACATGGCTAGTCATGAACCCAAAGCGGCACTAACGTATGGGGACAGGCATACATGAATCAACATCGAACGTGTCGGTCAGCAGCGTGTGAATCCGGGCTGTAGCACTGGGCTAACAGGACTCCGGGAACCCGGGCTGTAGCAGGCTAGGCAGGACTCCGGATGTCACCGCGTGACATTTCCCTGAAGGGACAGACACATGAACGATATGAATCACATGCCGGCCAGTCAGGTGTCCAGAGCAGTAGTGCTGGGCTAGCAGGACTCCGGTGAACCGGGCTGTAGCGGACTACTATGGCTCAAGGAGGCACTAGACTACATTTCCCCATAAGAGAGGCTGCCAAGGATAAACAACTAGATTGTCGGAACCCACACATACCAAGCATTTCAAACATACACACAATATGCTCGATATGTGCAAATACAACATGGCATCACAACAAAACTCTACAACTCAAGTACTTTATTTAAAGGGCTCCGGAGAGCCTTACATAACTTGTTCATACAGATAGGGGTCACATGACCCGACACTCAAGTCATACAATCATACAAGCACATGCGGAAGCAAACTGTCTGGGTACAGACACTAGAAAGAAAGAAGGCTTGACGAAGCCTGTCTATCTACATAGGCCCTTCACAAGCCTAGATCACCACCTGGGTGGCAAGTCACTCGTCGTCGTCGAGTTCTACGTAGAACCCATCAGAAGGGGCGGTGTTGTCGTCTGAAAACAGTAATTGAAGCAACATGAGTACAAAGGTACTCAGCAAGTCTTACAACAGATCCTACTATACATGTTCATTCTCAAGAAGGTAGTGGGGTTATTGCAGCAAGCCAGCTTTGACTCTTGGCTAAGCTAGCCTATGATACACCACTTGTGAAATAGTTTTCGCACACGAGTCCACTAATCACCATCTCCATACCCCACCGTGGATCCTCCCTCGTCATCCCACGAGAGGGCCATCCGCGGTACTCACACTTATCTTGAGGCTTTTAGTAGTATCCATTTACTTGTCTATGAACTGCATAAGCGACCAAGTAGTCCTTTACCACAGACGCGGCTATTCGAATAGTTTTATACCCTTCAGGGGTGTACTTCGTCACACACGCTCTCACCACTTATCGTCGCTACACGACGTGTACTCGGCAACCTTCAAGCGGAAGCCCAACGTGGGTGTCGGCCACAGCCTACCTAAACACTCGAGTCTCTAGTCCAGGTTTATCGCATATTTAGGTTCCATCCGCAGGGAGTCCGGCCGAGGTTTCCACTTACGGCCCCAAACGATGTGTGCAGGGTTCCCGGACACCAAACGGGCGACTCGGTACACCGTGCCACGAGCCTACCGCATCACAGCCCACCCATTGGTCAGCGCTGTCCACGGCCTCCAGCTTACTACAAACACCAGAAACTACGTGCAACTCCTGGACAGAGGACAAGGGTGATTAAGAAGCTGAGGGGGTCCATTGGTTTCGGGCCCAATGCGTGGTAGTAGCTGAATCTTAAATGACGCATACAGATCTCAGTTCTTAGGGACGGTCTCAATGAAACAACCCACCATGTACTCCTACATGGCCTCCCATCGATACCTTTACCAAATCGTATTCAACACTTCACTCTCATTATCGACACACACACTTTCACTCTAGTTCATCACCCTAATGAGCCAGACCTGACACAACTCTAAGCGTAGCAAGCATAGCATTGTAGGAACACAACATGGCTCAATCAACTCCTACACATGCTAGTGGGTTTCATCTAGTTACTGTGGCAATGACAGGTCATGCAAAGGAAAGTGGGTTCAACTACCGCAACACACAGCAGTTTGAATCGCGTTGTCTTACTGCAGTAAACGAGAGCAGAAGCGAGAAGATGGGTTTGTATCGAAATGATCAATGGGTTGCTTGCCTGACGGAGTGGTGGTGGGATACTGCCCTTCAGTTGGATACTCGTGAATATCCTCGGAGGCAGGACCTACCACAATGAACACATCGAAGCACAATCAACACCAAGCAAGTGCAACAATATGATGCATGCATGAGACATGGCAAAATGGATGTATTGGGCTAATGCAACTAAGACCAGATGGGTTTGGACTATTTTGAATCAAAGATTCAAATTCTAAGTTCATAAATGGCCCATATTAGTGCTTTATCTTGTTCTGTATAAAACAGTAGGTTTACTTGCTTAATCATGCATGAAACTAGTACAGATGGATAGAATGGATTTTTCTGATCATTTTTCATATATAAATCTTTTCATTCTGAGCTATAGATTATTTTCTATGATTTTTTTGAAGTTTGTGATAATTTCTGGAATTTCCAATATAAGAATAATTCCAGTAATGCTTTACTGCGTCTGCCTGACGTTAGTGTGACGTCAGTAGGTCAACGGGGTCGTCCAGGTCAAACCTGACGTGTGGGTCCCCTGTGTCAGTGTCACTGTTAGGTAATTAGCTAATTAGGATTAGTTTTAATCTCTAACTCAGATTAATTAGCAGGCGGCCCCACTTGTCAGTGACTCTGGGGGGTCAACCCGTGGTCAAACCACGCTGACTCGCCGGCGTTTAGCCGCCGGCGACGTCCAGACGCGGCGGTGGAGTGCGGGATTGCTCCTCCGGCGACCAAAAGGACGGCGGAGAGTACCTACGTGTAGCTGGGGGCGAACCGCGTCGACTGGTGGTGGTGGTGGAGCTCGGGGTCGCCGGAATCGACGCCGGCGACGAGCCGTGCGGCTGCCGGGGTACGGGCGTGGTTGAATCCGTTGCTAAAGAGCACGGCGAGGAACATGCGATGGCGCTACAGGTTCCTGGCGTTGCGGTGGAGCTAATGGCTACGGTGGTGTGGCCGTTGGATGGCCGGAGCCTTGTCGGCGACGAGCTCGTGCGGCGGCGCGTACGGGTGAGCTTCGTGCAGTGGCTACGGCGCTCGACAGAGAGAGAGGAGAGGATGGGAAAGTGGCCAGGCTCACGGTGGTTGCGACGGAGCGGACGGTGAGGTCGGAGGCGAGCTGTTGCAGTGGCAACGGCGGAGGGGATCTCCGAAGTGAGCGGCGAAGACGAGGTCGCAGGCGAAGCTTCGGGGCAAGCGAGCGCTCGGGGCTCGACTTGCTCGAAGGAGTGGGCGACGGCGGAGCTGTTGGACACGGTGGAACGGCGCGAGGTCGACGGTGGGCGCGGCTACTCCGGCGAGGTGGCTGCGGCGGCGTCGGCTATGGTGGGGGAAAGACGAGGGAGAGGCGACGGGGGAGAATGGTGGTGTCCAGAGGCTCGGGGCGCGTCGAGGGAGTCGTCCAGCGCAGCCACGGGCGAGGGTGGCAAGCAGGTGGCGCCGTGGCGAGCTCGCGCTCGCCGGCGTCACCTCTCTGCCTGCTCTGCCGAGAGCAGGCAGCTGACTGGCGCGGGCCAGCACAGTGCCGGGCCGCCAGGTGGGCTGCCAGGTGAGTCTCTCTGCTTTCTGTTTTTTTCTCCTTTTATTTATTTCCGTTCTGTGTTTTGAAATAGTAAAAATACTATTTCATTTGGGAAAATCCTGAAAATATTCCGAGGCACCTTTGAAATTATTCTCAACAGCCTAAAAATACCTTCAAGATTATTTGGGCATTTGAAAATATTTATAGGATTTAAAATGCCCAAATGCAAATACTTATGGCTTGTGCAAAAATCCAAGATGGCCTCCAAAAATATGAAACCATTTTTGGCAGAGGTTTTAGCCTGGACCAAAGGTGGTGAACATTTATGGAGGGCATTTCAGGTTCATTGAAAAGAATTTTAGTAAACCCTAGTTGTTCCAGGGGGGTGCTGGGGGTTTCTGGCATCCCCATTTCAGGTTTCTATGAAATGTAGACATGATGCAACACTCTAATGCATGAACTAGCTAGGATGTGACAGAAACCTGGGCTCCTTGGCAAGGGCAATAGCTCCAGTGTTGTCAGAGAAGAGAGTCATCGGGCCCGATGCATTGGGAATAACTCCTAGGTCGGTAACGAACTCCTTCACCCAGATTGCTTCTTGTGCTGCCTCTGAGGCCGCCATGTATTCCGCTTCACATGTAGATCCCGCCACAACGCTTTGCTTGCAACTGCACCAGCTTACTGCCCCACCATTCAAAATATACACGTATCCGGTTTGTGACTTAGAGTCATCCAGATCTGTGTCGAAACTAGCATCGACGTAACCCTTTACGACAAGCTCTTCGTCACCTCCATAAACGAGAAACATATCCTTAGTCCTCTTCAGGTACTTCAGGATATTCTTGACCGCTGTCCAGTGTTCCATGCCGGGATTACTTTGGTACCTTCCTACCAAACTTACGGCAAGGTTTACATCAGGTCTGGTACACAGCATGTCATACATAATAGACCCTATGGCCGAGGCATAGGGGACGACACTCATCTTTTCTCTATCTTCTGCCGTGGTCGGGCATTGAGCCGTGCTCAATTGCACACCTTGCAATACAGGCAAGAACCCCTTCTTGGACTGATCCATATTGAACTTCTTCAATATCTTGTCAAGGTACGTACTTTGTGAAAGACCAATGAGGCGTCTTGATCTATCTCTATAGATCTTGATGCCCAATATATAAGCAGCTTCTCCAAGGTCCTTCATTGAAAAACACTTGTTCAAGTAGGCCTTTATGCTTCCCAAGAATTCTATATCATTTCCCATCAACAGTATGTCATCCACATATAATATGAGAAATGCTACAGAGCTCCCACTCACTTTCTTGTAAACACAGGCTTCTCCATAAGTTTGTGTAAACCCAAACGCTTTGATCATCTCATCAAATCGAATGTTCCAACTCCGAGATGCTTGCACCAGCCCATAGATGGAGCGCTGGAGCTTGCATACCTTGTTAGCATTCTTAGGATCGACAAAACCTTCCGGCTGCATCATATACAATTCTTCCTTAAGAAAGCCGTTAAGGAATGCCGTTTTGACGTCCATTTGCCATATCTCATAATCATAGAATGCGGCAATTGCTAACATGATTCGGACGGACTTCAGCTTCGCTACGGGTGAGAAAGTCTCATCGTAGTCAACCCCTTGAACTTGTCGATAACCCTTAGCGACAAGTCGAGCCTTATAGATGGTCACATTACCATCCGCGTCTGTCTTCTTCTTAAAGATCCATTTATTTTCTATGGGTCGCCGATCATCGGGCAAGTCGGTCAAAGTCCACACTTCGTTTTCATACATGGATCCTATCTCGGACTTCATGGCTTCTAGCCATTTGTCGGAATCTGGGCCCGCCATTGCTTCTTCATAGTTCGAAGGTTCACCGTTGTCTAACAACATGATTTCCAAGACAGGGTTGCCGTACCACTCTGGCGCGGAACGTGTCCTTGTGGACTTACGAAGTTCAGTAGGAGCTTGATCCGAAGTACCTTGATCATCATCATCATTAACTTCCTATCTAGTCGGTGCATGCACCACAGGAACATTTTCCTGAGCTGCGCTACTTTACGCTTCAAGAGGCAGTACTTCATCAAGCTCTACCTTCCTCCCACTTACTTCTTTCGAGAGAAACTCTTTCTCCAGAAAGGATCCGTTCTTAGCAACAAAGATCTTGCCTTCAGACTTGAGGTAGAAGGTATACCCAATGGTTTCCTTAGGGTATCCTATGAAGACGCATTTCTCCGACTTGGGTTCGAGCTTTTCAGGTTGAAGTTTCTTGACATAAGCATCGCATCCCCAAACTTTTAGAAACGACAGCTTAGGTTTCTTGCCAAACCATAATTCATACGGTGTCGTCTCAACGGATTTCGACGGAGCCCTATTTAAAGTGAATGCGGTAGTCTCTAAAGCATAGCCCCAAAATGAGAGCGGTAGATCGGTAAGAGACATCATAGATCGCACCATATCCAATAGAGTGCGATTACGACGTTCGGACACACCATTTCACTGAGGTGTTCCAGGCGGCGTGAGTTGTGAAACTATTCCACATTTCCTTAAGTGTGTGCCAAATTCGTGACTCAAATATTCCCCTCCACGATCTGATCGTAAGAACTTTATTTTTCTGTCACGATGATTCTCAACCTCACTCTGAAATTCCTTGAACTTTTCAAAGGTGTCAGACTTGTGTTTCATTAGGTAGACATACCCATATATACTCAAGTCATCAGTGAGAGTGAGAACATAACGATAGCCACTGCGAGCCTGAACACTCATTGGACCGCACACATCAGTATGTATGATTTCCAATAAGTTGGTTGCTCGCTCAATTGTTCCGAAGAACGGAGTCTTGGTCATCTTACCCATGAGGCATGGTTCGCACGTGTCAAATGATTCATAATCAAGAGACTCCAAAAGTCCATCTGCATGGAGCTTCTTCATGCGTTTGACACCAATGTGACCATGACGGCAGTGCCACAAGTATGTGGGACTATCATTATCAACTTTACATCTTTTGGTATTCACACTATGAATATGTGTAACACTACGTTCGAGATTCATTAAGAATAAACCATTAACCAGCGGGGCATGACCATAAAACATATCTCTCATATAAATAGAACAACCATTATTCTCAGATTTAAATGAGTAGTCATATCGAATTAAACGAGATCCTGATACAATGTTCATGCTCAAAGCTGGCACTAAATAACAATTATTGAGGTTTAAAACTAACCCCTAGGTAAATGTAGAGGTAGCGTGCCGACGGCGATCACATCGACCTTGGAACCATTCCCGATGCGCATCGTCACCTCGTCCTTTGCAAGTCTCTGTTTATTCCGCAGATCCTACTTTGAGTTACAAATATGAGCAACCGCACCGGTATCAAATACCCAGGAGCTACTACGAGTGCTGGTAAGGTACAAATCAATAACATGTATATCGCATATACCTTTGGTGTTGCCGGCCTTCTTGTCCGCCAAGTACTTGGGGCAGTTCCGCTTCCAGTGACCACTTCCCTTGCAATAAAAGCACTCAGTCTCAGGCTTGGGTCCATTCTTTGGCTTCTTCCCGGCAACTGGCTTACCGGGCGCGGCAACTCCCTTGCCGTCCTTCTTGAATTTCTTCTTACCCTTGCCTTTCTTGAACTTAGTGGTTTTATTCACCATCAACACTTGATGTTCCTTTTTGATCTCCACCTCCGCTGATTTCAGCATTGAATATACCTCAGGAATGGTCTTTTCCATCCCCTTCATATTGAAGTTCATCACAAAGCACTTGTAGCTCGGTGGAAGCGACTGAAGGATTCTGTCAATGACCGCGTCATCCGAGAGATTAACTCCCAGCTGAGTCAAGCGGTTGTGTAACCCAGACATTTTGAGTATGTGCTCACTGACAGAACTATTTTCCTCCATCTTACAACTAAAGAACTTGTCGGAGACATCATATCTCTCGACCCGGGCATGAGCTTGGAAAACCATTTTCAGATCTTCGAACATCTCATATGCTCCGTGTTGCTCAAAACGCTTTTGGAGCCCCGGTTCTAAGCTGTAAAGCATGCCGCACTGAACGAGGGAGTAATCATCAGCACGCTGCTGCCAAGCGTTCATAACGTCTTGGTTCTCTGGGATGGGTGCGTCAACTAGCGGTGCTTCTAGGACATAATCTTTCTTGGCAGCTATGAGGATGATCCTCAGGTTCCGGACCCAGTCCATATAGTTGCTGCCATCATCTTTCAGTTTGGTTTTCTCTAGGAATGCGTTGAAGCTGAGGGCAACATTAGCGTGGCCATTTGATCTACAAGACATATTGTAAAGATTTTAGACTAAGTTCATGATAATTAAGTTCATCTAATCAAATTATTCAATGAACTCCCACTCAGATAGACATCCCTCTAGTCATCTAAGTGAAACATGATCCGAGTCAACTAGGCCGTGTCCGATCATCACGTGAGACAGACTAGTCAACATCGGTGAACATCTTCATGTTGATCGTATCTTCTATATGACTCATGTTCGACCTTTCAGTCTCTTGTGTTCCGAGGCCATGTCTGTACAAGCTAGGCTCGTCAAGTCAACCTAAGTGTTTTGCATGTGTAAATCTGTCTTACACCCGTTGTATGTGAACGTTAGAATCTATCACACCCGATCATCACGTGGTGCTTCGAAACAACGGACTTTCGCAACGGTGCACAGTTAGGGGGAACACTTTCTTGAAATTATTATAAGGGATCATCTTACTTACTACCGTCGTACTAAGCAAATAAGAAGCAAAATATGATAAACATCACATGCAATCAAATAGTGACATGATATGGCCAGTATCATATTGCTCCTTTGATCTCCATCTTCGGGGCGCCATGATCATCTTCGTCACCGGCATGACACCATGATCTCCATCATCATGATCTCCATCATCGTGTCTTCATGAAGTTGTCACGCCAACGATTACTTCTACTTCTATGGCTAACGTGTTTAGCAATAAAGTAAAGTAATTTACATGGCGTTATTCAATGACACGCATGTCATACAAAAATAAAGACAACTCCTATGGCTCCTGCCGGTTGTCATACTCATCGACATGCAAGTCGTGATTCCTATTACAAGAACATGATCAATCTCATACATCACATATATTTCATTCATCACATCCTTTTGGCCATATCACATCACAAGGCATATGCTGCAAAAACAAGTTAGACGTCCTCTAATTGTTGTTGCATGTTTTTACGTGGCTTCTATAGGTTTCTAGCAAGAACGTTTCTTACCTACGTAAAACCACAACGTGATATGCCAATTTCTATTTACCCTTCATAAGGAACCTTTTCATCGAATCCGATCCGACTAAAGTGGGAGAGACAGACACCCGCTAGCCACCTTATGCAACTAGTGCATGTCAGTCGGTGGAACCTGTCTCACGTAAGCGTACGTGTAAGGTCGGTCCGGGCCGCTTCATCCCACGATGCCGCCGAAACAAGATAAGACTAGTAGTGGCAAGAAAATTGACAACATCTACGCCCACAACAAGTTTGTGTTCTACTCGTGCATAGAAACTACGCATAGACCTAGCTCATGATGCCACTGTTGGAGATCGTTGCAGAAATTAAAAAAATTCTACGCATCACCAAGAACAATCTATGGAGTCTTCTAGCAACGAGAGGGAAAAGAGTGCATCTACATACCCTTGTAGATCGCGCGCGGAAGCGTTCAAGGGAACGGGGTTGATGGAGTCGTACTCGTCGTGATACAAATCACCGATGATCCTAGCACCGAACGGATGGCACCTCCGCGTTCAACACATGTACGGAGCGGGGACGTCTCCTCCTTCTTGATCCAGCAAGGGGGGAGGAGAAGTTGATGGAGATCCAGCAGCACGATGGCGTGGTGGTGGAAGTAGCGGGATCCCGGTAGGGCTTCGCCAAGCGCAAGCGGGGAGGAAGAGGTGTCACGGGAGGGAGGGAGGTGCCAGGGCTTGGGGTGCTACTCCCATGCGCCTCCCCACTATATATAGGGGTGGAGGGGGCTGGTTTCTTGCCCTCCAAGTCCATTGGGGCGTTGGTAAAGGTGGGGGAAAGAAATCCCATCATTTCCCTTCCCCACCGATTGTTATCCCCCCTTTTTAGGGATCTTGATCTTATCCCTTCGGGATATGATCTTATTCCTTCTAAGGTGGGATCTTGGTGCGCCTTGACCAGGGGTGTGGGGCCTTGCCCCCACTAC
Organism: Triticum aestivum; assembly: GCF_018294505.1. Taxonomy (NCBI): domain Eukaryota; kingdom Viridiplantae; phylum Streptophyta; class Magnoliopsida; order Poales; family Poaceae; genus Triticum; species Triticum aestivum. The sequence goes on along the minus strand of NC_057814.1, from coordinate 79,647,942 downwards.
CAACGTTCATGTGGGTCCCCCATGCAGGTGGGCCCCACTTCGGAACCTTCTAGAACCTTCCTGGTACAATACCGAAAAATCCCGAACATTTTCCGGTGGCCAAAATAGGACTTCCCATATATAAATCTTTACCTCCGGACCATTCCGGAACTCCTCGTGACGTCCGGGATCTCATCCGGGACTCCGAAAAACTTTCGGTTAACCGCATACTAATATCTCTACAACCCTAGCGTCACCGAACCTTAAGTGTGTAGACTCTACGGGTTCGGGAGACATGCAGACATGACCGAGACGACTCTCCGGTCAATAACCAACAGCGGGATCTGGATACCCATGTTGGCTCCCACATGTTCCACGATGATCTCATCGGATGAACCATGATGTCGAGGATTCAATCAATCCCGTATACAATTCCCTTTGTCAATTGGTACGTTACTTGCCCGAGATTCGATCGTCGGTATCCCAATACCTTGTTCAATCTCGTTACCGGCAAGTCACTTTACTCGTACCGTAATGCATGATCCCGTGACCAAACACTTGGTCACATTGAGCTCATTGTGATGATGCATTACCGAGTGGGCCCAGACATACCTCCCCGTCATACGGAGTGAAAAATCCCAGTCTCGATTCGTGCCAACCCAACAGACACTTTCGGAGATACCCGTAGTGCACCTTTATAGCCACCCAGTTACGTTGTGACGTTTGGCACACCCAAAGCACTCCTATGGTATCCGGGAGTTGCACAATCTCATGGTCTAAGGAAATGATACTTGACATTTGGAAAAGCTCTAGCAAACGAACTACACGATCTTGTGCTATGCTTAGGATTTGGTCTTGTCCATCACATCATTCTCCTAATGATGTGATCCCGTTATCAATGACATCCAATGTTCATAGTCAGGAAACCATGACTATCTGTTGATCAACGAGCTAGTCAACTAGAGGCTCACTAGGGACATGTTGTGGTCTATGTATTCACACATGTATTACGATTTCCGGATAACACGATTATAGCATGAACAATAGACAATTATCATGAACAAGGAAATATAATAATAACCATTTTATTATTACCTCTAGGGCATATTTCCAACATTGCTATGGCGGGGCTTGGAGCGGCGCCGTTGACGCCGGTGCTTAGATTGCTTCTCAAGGGGATTATCCTCTGTTGCCTTATTGCCATCGCTCTCTTTGGGAGTGTCCACCATGTATATATCATATGATGAGGTGGCAGTCCACCGTCCTGTGGGCGGTGGTTCCTGTTCGTCTCCTGCATCGTCGTCCATACCGTCAATGTCTTCGGAGCCGAAATCGAGCATGTTGGTTAAGTCGTCGACAGTGGCTATCAAGTGGGTGGTGGGTGGGGAACGAATTTCTTTGTTGTCCGCTTCCCACTCAAGCCGAACATAGTTCGGCCAAGGGTCTCCTGACAAGGAGAGAGACCTTAATGAATTTAGCACGTCGCCCAGGGGCGAGTGCTGAAAGATATCCGCGAAGGAAAACTCCATGATTGGCTCCCAATCAGATTCGATAGGTACGGACGCAGGCAGTTGGGAGCCCGTGGCCGGGGACGAATCCAAGTGTCCGGCAACACAGGTCTCATAGGAGGTGAAATCAGTACTCGGCTCTATCGCAACTGAGTGTGCAGCCTCCGTGGCGGGGTCCATCCACCCGTCCTCGGACGGCGCACTCTGCTCCGGATTTAGGGCCGGAGTAGCCACAGGTGTGATCTCCTGAACACCGTCCGACGGCAGAGTTAGGTCATGCTCATCGTGCCTGTGCGGCGCACCTGACATAGGCTCAAATCCGTCAAAGGTCAAGTCTCCGCGGATATCGGCCGTATAGTTTAAATTTCCAAACCTGACCTGACGGCCAGGGGCGTAACTCTCGATCTGCTCCAGATGGCCAAGCGAGTTGGCCCGCAGTGCGAAGCCGCCGAATACAAAGATCTGTCCGGGGAGAAAAACCTCACCCTGGATCGCATCATTGCCGATGATCGAAGGCGCCATCAAGCCTTATGGTGACGGCACAGCGGAACTCTCAATGAAAGCACCAATGTCGGTGTCAAAACTGGCGGATCTCGAGTAGGGGGTCCCGAACTGTGCGTCTAAGGCGGATGGTAACAGGAGGCGGGGGACACAATGTTTACCCAGGTTCGGGCCCTCTCGATGGAGGTAATACCCTACTTCCTGCTTGATTGATCTTGATGATATGAGTATTACAAGAGTTGATCTACCACGAGATCGTAGAGGCTAAACCCTAGAAGCTAGCCTATGATTATGATTGTTGTTGTCCTACGGGCTAAACCCTCCGGTTTATATAGACACCAGAGGGGGCTAGGGTTACAGAGAGTCGGTTACAAGGGAGGAGATCTACATATCCGAATTGCCAAGCTTGCCTTCCACGCCAAGGAGAGTCCCATCCAGACATGGGACAAAGTCTTCAATCTTGTATCTTCATAGTCCAACAGTCCGGCCAAAGCATATAGTCCGGCTGTCCGAGGACCCCCTAATCCAGGACTCCCTCAATGATCGAGATGATCCGTTCCTCGCTATGGTGGAAAACTGATTCCTCGATCCCCCTCTCCTATGGTGGTGGCTATGTCCTATTTATAGTGGCCTTGGTCCTCTTCCCAAATGTAGGCGGGAAGGGATCCCACAATGGCCAAATTTAAAGGGAGACAACTAGTACAAGCTATCCTGACAAAAGTAGTCTTCGCCTGCCGCTGCCCTGGGCTCCACGATGACCTCCATCCTGCCGTCTTGGTGGTCCTTGGTCTTGTTGCACCGATATCTAAACCTTTGCCTAATTCCTCGGGACTCTGTGCCTGCGCTTGCCTCCTTAGCACCAAAGGGGAAACTGGTACACTGCGCCCGCTGGCGCCCGCCTGGCCTTGGTCGTCATGGCTCATGTCACATGAACCTCGCGAGGTGCACCTTACATAGATATCTCCGCTCCTCGGGAGCCATCCTAGTGAGGCTGCCCCCAGGGAGGTCTTGCCATCGTCTGCCTCGCGAGGCTTTGCCCCTCGCAAGGGTCTTGAGCTATTGTTGTCGATGCTGGGCCGTACCAGTCCGTTGATGGAGCCATGTCATGTGCCGCAGGCAGGCAAGTCTGGGTACGCCCGTTCCCTGGACGCCGACAAAGACTATCAGAAAGGTTACCAATAGCCTAAAGGAACGAGCAAACACTATCAGCAGGAAGTAAGTGGAGTGAACTTGGGTTCAAGAACCCAGAGATGGAATACCTACTAACTAAATGGCATCACGGGATGCTTTTGAGGATGATGGCCAGAATTATCACACTGAGAATACAAAGCATAGCCAGATTACTAGGTAGTTCTCTAAGATATCCTAGTTTCATAATAATAGCTTCAACATATATGTCGAGGCAATGGAGTACCTCAACACACTGATTAGTGTGGTTAACCTGGTCCAAAGGAACATCGGGAACCAGAAGAAGGGATTTGCAATCAGACTATTTAGAAACCCGGGATGACTCGGACAACATAACGGTTGTAAATGCTCAAAAAGATTTGAGACATCCTGCAAAATGGTGGCATAACCACTCAATATCACAATATCAAGGTTCCGCGACCAACTGTTAACTCACGGAAGTACTAGAAACTAAGCCGAGACTTGAATCCATCAATCCTATAAGTCTATGGATTAGTAACATGTCATCCTGATAGAAGAATGAGAAGCCTAGTTCTTAATCCCCATAGAAAAGAAAAGGTTGACCCAGATCAGAAGGATATAAGGTGAAGGAATAAAAAGAGCCTTACGTTCCCTTCCAGAAACAATTCCCATATATAACTAAAGCATTTCTAGACTCGACTTCGACCAGTTTGGCTTCGTAATCCTACAGGCAGTCAGGCTCTGATACCAAAGCTGTCAGGACCCCGATCCCAAGTCTCACCATCTAGCATGTAACACACCATATCACTTTGCGGCCTCACGCACGGTCCCCATGGTTGCAGCCTTACCTAGGCCGGGACCGTTTGCGCCTTTTGGCTCACGTATATGATTGTGTTTCTAGCATCCATATGACAAAGAACCCGGGCCGACATGACTAGTCGTAAACCCAAGGTGGCACAAACTTACAGGGATAGGCATACGTAACCCAACAATGAACGTGTCGGTCATCAACGTATGAATCCAAGTTGTAGCAAGCTACAAGGACTTAAAGGAACAACGCGTGACATTTCCCTGAAGGGACAGACACACGAACAAAGAGGGGTACATGCCGGCCAACCTAAGTGTTCCAGAGCAGTAACGAACTACTATGGCTCAGTGGAAGCACCAGGAGACATTTCCCCATAAGGAAGGCTACCAAGAATGAACAACTAGGTGTCGGATCCCACACATAGCAATACACGTTACACGTACGCATAACACGCAAGTATGTGATGTACAACATGGCATCACAACATAACTCAACAACTCATATAGATAAAGGCCCAGAAGAGCCATCATAACATTTATTACAAGTAGCGAGTCTCATGACCCTTCACTCAAGTCAACCAAGCCAAGCGGAAGCATAAACATGTCTGAGTACAGACATCTGAAAAGAAAGAAATCTAGAAAGCCTATCTATATACAAGAGCCTCCATAGGAACCAGACCTCTGTCTGGGATTCCCAAGCTAATCGTCGAAGCCCACGTAGAACTACTAGCGAGACTGAAGTCTCTCTGCAAAACATAAATTAAGCAAACGTGAGTACACATGTAATCAGCAAGACTTGCATCAGAACTAGCTACATATGCATCAATATCAACAAAGGGGTGGTGGAGTTTAACTGCAGCAAAGCCAGCTTTGACCCGGTGGCTATCCTGAACTACGACTACGAGTACTATCTTTGAGGTGGCGCACACGAGTCCACATATTCACCATATCAATACACCACTATGGATCCGCTCCCGTCTCCCTATGAGAAGGCCATCCATAGCACTCACGCTTATCTTGCGCATTTTAGAGTATCCACTTCAAGTTATCTATGAACCATATAAGCGTTCCAAGTAGTCCATATCCGCGGACGCGACTATTCGAATAGATCATATTACCCTGCAGGGGTGTACTTCTTCACACATGCTCTCACCACTTATCGCCGTTTACACGACATGTACTCGGCAACCTTCAAGCAGAAGCCCAGCGAGGGTGTCGGCCATGACCCGACTAACCACACAAGACTCTAGTCCAGGTTTATCGCCTATTCGAGTTCCATCCGCAAGGAAGTCTGGCCGGGGTTTCCACCATAGCCCCAAATGATGTTAGCAAGGTTCCCAAGCCCACCATCTGGGTGCCACTTGGTACACCGTGCCACTATGCCTAGTCTGTCCCAAGCCCACTTGTACCGGGTGCCACTTGGTAGACTACTAGCACTACCTACAAACAGTAGAAACTAGTTGCAACTCATGGACAGAGATCAAGGCGATTAATAAGTCGAGAGAGCTTGGAGTGCTTGGAGCCCAATGTGTGGTAGTAACTGTCTTGGATCACAAATGCAGAACTCAGTTCCTGAGGACGGTTTCAATGAGACAGCCCACCATGTACTCCTACATGGCCTCTCATTGCTACCTTTACCAAATCGTGTTCACACACTTAGCTCTTATCAGTAGGACATGTTCATCACCATCCCAATCCATCCGAGATGAATCAGACCCGACACAACTCTAAGCATAGCAGGCATAACAAGCAAGCATGAATTAGTAGGCACATCATGGCTCTAACAACTCCTATTCATGTTAGTGGGTTTCAACTATTTACTGTGGCAAAGACAGGTCATGCAGAGGAATGGGTTCAACTACCGCAACATGTAACCGTTGAATCGTTGTTGTCCTAATGCAATAAAACAGAGGAGGAGTGAGAGAGTGGGATTGTATTAGAATGCTCAAGGGGGTTTGCTTGCCTGGCACTTCTGAAGATGATATAGCTCTTCATCGGTGTCATTGATCTCAACGTTCGAACGAACGTCTACCGAGAGGGAACAACCACCGACAAACACAAAAAGGAACAACATTCACTGCAATGCGCAACCAAATGCATGATATATCATATTAAGGTACTGAATTCACCTAATTCAATATTTAGACAGGTTAGTCGGAGTGGAATTCAAACAAGATCAAATTCGAACTCCAAATGTTATTTCAAAGATTGACCTAATCATCATTTGTCCTATTCAGTGAGGTTAACTTCCTCAAACATGCATGAAATTGGTATCAACATATTCTTTGAATTTTTTAGATAATTTTTCATATATAAATTATTTCATTTGGAGTTACAGTTTAATTTCTATGATTTTCTGAAGTTGTAACTATTTTTTGGATTTTCCTGATTATTGAAAAAGCCATAAAAGCTTTACTATATCAGCCTTGCATCATGCTTGCGTCAGCATTGCAAAAGCGCCAGCCCAGGTCAAACCAGACGGCTGGGACCCACACGTCAGTGGCTTACTTCACTAATAGTTGCTGTTAGCGCTAATTATGTGGTTAACATAATTAACCCAGGGGCTGGCCCCACATGTCAATGACTCAGGGTGGGGTTCAAACATGGTCAACCCGGGTCAAACTCACCGGAGTTGACCCATGGCTCATCGCCGGTGAAGCCAGAGACGGCGGAGGCGTTCGGGTTTTGTCCCACGACGACCAAATCGAAGGCCGAGGCCATCTACGGAACGAGGAGACTCGTCCACGTCGAATGGTGCGAGCGGGAGGAGCTAGGGTGGAGCGAGCTCGCCGGACTCGAGCTCGTGGCGACGGTCGGCGTTCAGTTGCGCTCGGAACCGGCGTTGTGGTGCACGCCAGGTCAAGCGGTGGGGTGCTACGTGCTCCTGCAGACGTTCTGAGCACGGTGACGCCTCAGGCGCGAGGTGAGTGGCTAAAACGACGGCAGAAAGATGGCCAGCGGCGGTGCGGTTTCGGCTCCAACGGCTAGCACGGCTAGGAGACGAGATAGAGCTCGGGGAGCATGGGGAAGACATAGGGGCTCACATCGGGGTCGAAGCGGAGCTCAGCAGGCCCGGTGAGGCGTCTGAGATGGCATACCGTCTCCGGCGATCTCGGTGCAGTGGCGGCGGAGTCGGGCTCGATGGCGAGGCTACACGGCTCCCGGCGATGCATGGCTCGGCGTACCGGACGAGGAAGACGAGGCGAACCCCGGGGGCATGTCGGGGGAGGGAGCTGACGGCGGTAGCTACGTAAAATACGGTGGCGAGCTTGCGGTGGCTTCGGCCATGGCGATGCAGAGGCGAGAGGGAGAGTGAGGAGTTAGGCGGATCGGGATGGCACCGAGGAGGTCTCTCACATCGTCGCGCTGGCCTGGGGAGGCAGGCAGGCGCTCTGGTGGCGTGGCGCATCGTGCGCGAGCGCGCGTCGGCTACGCGCCTGGCCGACTGGCGCCACGAGGACGACGACGCTTGGTGGGCTGGGCCTAGCAGGCCGGCCACTGTAGCAGGTAGGCCAGGTAAGTTCTCTCTCATCTATCTGTTTTCTCTTTTGTTTCTGTTTTCTAATATTCCAAGTTGTTTTGAATTTGGCTTTCACACCAAACCAATTTTACTTCTTCTGAAAATTATTGTGGGAGCTAAATGGATTATTCCAGAGACCCACAAAATGTTTCAGAATTATTGGACCTAAAAATATAATTATAGAAATTTTATAGCTCCAATGCAAATATTATTGGATTAATTAAGAGACCATAAATGCCGTAGAAAAATGTGAATCATCTCTAGTTAAGGTTTTCACCTTTTTCCATAAATAATGAACATTTTTGAAGGGCATTTTGGGTTCATTGAAAATATTTTGAGTTTGACCTAGTTAGTTTGATTTGGTGCTAGGGTTTCATCAATGCCCATTTCAACTTTCATTTGCAATTAACAAGATGCATGGATGCATATGCAACTATTGCAGGAAAAAATTCTAGGGCTGCGACACCAAGTTCATAGAAGCGCAACACACAAGGCGTTTTACTCGTGAAGGGACACTAGTGAGCTGTGAGCGCAGTCATTTTGTAAGGGCATTAAATATATTATGTTGTAATTGTAAGCACCACTCAAAAGGAAGGTGAACCCCTTCACGGTTAAAGAAAACCTTTAAGGTGGCAACTGACGAATATATCACCGTAGCTTAAAAATATATAGTACTGTTGATTCTCAATTAGAATTTTTTTAAGGCTCAGTAGACTACTAAAAAGCCATAATTTCAGTTCAGTGAAAAGTGTAACTTCCACCAGATTTTACGGAAAAGTACAACCCCCATTTATTGAATAGTGTAACATCCACTTGATATTTAAAAAGATTAAATTTATGGCCACTCGTACTGAAAGAGCAAACATAAATTCCTCTAAATCGACATAACAAACTGTACACGAGATAACGAGAACCCTCCGATCAAATCAACTTAAACATATCCTACTGCCCATATTACGTCAATGATATGCCACTCAGATCAATCTCTCTGATCAAATGTTCTGTTGACCAGACGCCGTGGTTTGCCAATCATCGTAACACTATGTGTCCTTGATCCCCTCACGCAACTCCCTGATTTTAGATTCCACCCGAATCATGCCTCCCCGGCCCATCTTTCTCTAGGCACCAGATCAAGAAGAACGGATCCGCAACGACCTTGTGCCGCCACTCCTCCCTTCTCCCGTCTCATGCGCTTCCCCTTTGATCTGTATCTTTCTCCTACCCCTTCCACACGGTAGATACGGCTAGGGCACGCGTGTGGTTTGCTTCAATTCTAGTACATGTGTGAGTGCTACGCTTTGTGAGGGGGTGATGGTGAGTCGAGGGGAGCGCGATGGTGTCTAGGAAAACCCCGAAGTTTCTCAGGCGAAGAAAGGTGACACGACGACAGGCCGTCTTACGGTGGCCGTGGTGGTGGACCAGGCGGCGGCAGTCCCGATGATGGTGCTGGCCGCAGGCACGAATACTACCAAGGACAGGGTAGCGGTGACGGTGCTGGTGGCGGCGGTCGTGGCCGTGGTTACTACCAAGGAGATGGCGTTGGCCGTGCGTACTAACAATGAGGCGGTGATGGCAGTCGTGGCTGTACGTATTACCAAGGTGGCCGCAAGAGCCTGTACACTATTGGCGAGCTACCATTCAACACCAAGGAGTTTGAGGTCACCTTACCTGACAACAATTCAGGTCCTTCTAGGCAAAGGTAAACTCAGTTTGTCTGTCAGTGTGCCGCACGACATGACAAGATGAGGTTCCCCATGACATGTATGTTTGTAGGAGGGAGAGGAAGTTCAAGGTGACCATCAAGCACGCCACCCTGGTCAGCCTAGAGCAGTTGTAGATGCTCATGGACAGGATCTCCATGGAATACTGGCACAGCTACTGCACGTGCTTGACATTGTGTTGCGCGACATCGTGCTCAACGAATGGAATAACATGGGCTGACAACAGCTCTACCCTTTGCATTGTTAGTCATGATCGAACATTTTGCATGCTTTTCTTATTTTTTGTGGGGCTTGTTGTCACTGTGCACCTCAGGTTCATCCCGGTAGTCCGATCTTTCTTCTCACAGACCATCAAGGCACCCATCAAGTTAGGCTAGGGTATCGAATGATGGAACGGGTTCTACGACAGCATCAGACCTACCCAGAGTAGATTCTCCCTCAACATAGGTTTGTGACATGTATTCCTTGCATTCAGTTTCTACTTACGTGCAAGATCTTATGCCATGATGCATGAATGATGGGGAAATATTCTTACTTGCAAATTAATGTATTTTGAACTTTGTATTGCAGACATGTCATCGACTGATTTCATCACGGAGATTCTTAATAGGAGAGCTCTCATTCACGGCATTGACGATCTTGATTATCTAAAGATATGCATATTTTTCGTATCTACCAGTTCTCTCTCATCATGGGCCAAACAACTCTATCTCATAGATAGTAATATCCTACTCTTAGCACCTGTTTTCACTTGGTGTAGCAGCTTCTTCTTATTTTGTTTCCTCAAACACTTCATCCATGAGAACCAAGTTTTTATCAATGATATATTCTAAAATTAAGTGCAACTCTATTAATTTACGTACCATGCCGGCCACCATGTTTTCTTCGAAGGGTGAAGGCAGATTCTCTGAACCTAAAATAAGGGCGAATGATACATACAATATGCCGGGTCTAATGTGAAGTAGTACATACGTCAGAAATCAAAGTAAAATTTGGAGACTCTCCATAATCTAGACTTCTCGGTTTCTTAATCGGTGTCTATCTTACTAAGGTGCTGGTGCTCAACCCCACACTACGAAGCATGACTATGATTTTCCAATACCCAAATGGGTAGTTACTGCTCGCCCCTTTCTTAATTCAGACTTGTTTGAGCACACAACATTCCTATAACTTTCTCACCTGGATCCAACCAAAGAAGGAAGGTGTATGGCCTCCCTCAAACAAAAGAAGGAAGTCCGGGAGATTACCAATAGAAAATAACCACAGCTGAAAAGTGCTCAGCTCAAAGAAATAAGGTGGTGTGAGCTTTGAATTCATGCCCCTCTTTGTTACACACCTCTTCTTGGTGAGTATGTGTCATTCTTTTAGTTTCTCGACTATCGATAAGCTGAACACTTTCCTTTTAGTGCTCTTGGACGTAGATATGTGTGGTGGCTTTCCACTTTCTGATATTTTTTCCTTAGTGGATCGTTGAATATAATGAGAAATATAGGATTGGGGTATATTTGCATAGATACCTTAGTTGTTAAATATTTATATTTGACAACTTCGTTTGGTTGTATGGTTTGGAAGGTAGTAACTGGGAAGTTAAATGGACTTTCTTACATGCCAGCCTATATGCCTGCATATATTTTAGCCCAGTTCATAGAAGCACAACACACAAGGCGTTTTACTCATGAAGGGACACTAGTGAGCTGTGAGCGCAGCCATTTTATAAGGGGACTAAATATTTTACGTTGTAAATGTAAGCACCACTCGACAAGAAGGTGAACCCCTTCACGGTTAAAGAGAACCTTTAAGGTGGCAACTAACGAATATACAACTGTAGCTTAAAAAAATATAGTACCGTCTATTTTCAATTAGAATTTTTTAAGGCTCAGTAGATTTCTAAAGAGTCATAACTTTAGTTTAGTGAAAAGTATAACTTCCACTAGATTTTATGGAAAAGTACAACCCCGGTTTATTGAAAAGTGTAAATCCACTTGATATCTAAAAAGATTAAATTTATCGCCACTAGTATTAAAAGAGCAAATATAAACTCCTCTAAATCAACACAACAAACTGTACACAAGATAACCAAAACCCTATGATCAAATCAACTTAAACATATCCTACTGCCCATATTACGTCAATGGTATGCCACTTAGATCAACGTCTTTGATCAAATGTTCTGCAGACCAGACATCGTGGTTTGCCAATCATTCTAATGCTCTGCGTCCTCGATCCCCTCCCACAACTACCAGATTTTTGATTCCACCCAAATCATGCCTCCCCGACCCTTCTTTCTGCAGGCACCAGATCAAGAAGAACGGATCCGCAACAACCTTGTGCCAACGCTGCTCCTTTCTCCTATCTCATGCGCTTCCCCTTTGATCCCTTTCTAGTACATACGTGACTACTCCGATTTGTGAGGGGGAGATGGCGAGTCGAGGGGAGCGCGCCGGTGGCCGGGCAAACCCCGAAGCTGCTCAGGTAGAGCGTGGTGGCCGTGGTGACGGGCCGTATTCAGGAGGCCGTGGTGGTGGACCAGGTGGCGGAATTCCCAATGATGGTGCTGGCCGTAGGCGCGAATAGTAGCTACCAAGGACAAGGTAGTGGTGACGGTGCCAGTTGCAATTGGCGTGGCCGTGGTTACTACCAAGGAGATGGCGTTGGCCGTGGGTACTACCAAGGAGGTGGTGATGGCAGCCATGGCCGTACGTACTACCAAGGAGGCTGGAAGAGCCTGTACACTATTGGCAAGCTGCCGTTCAACACCAAGGAGTTTGAGGTCACCATACTTGACTACAAGCCAGGCCCATCTGGGCAGAGGTAAACTCAGTTGGTCAGTCAGTGTGCCCCACGGCATGACAAGTTGAGGTGATCAGGTTCCCCGTGACATATATGTTTGTAGGAGGGAGATGAAGTTCAAAGTGACCATCAAGCACGCCACCCTGGTTAGCCTACAGTATTGCAGATGCTCATGGACGGGATCTCCACGGACATACTAGCGCAGCCGATGCACATGCTCGACATTGTGTTTCGCAACATCGTGCTCAACGAATGGAATAACATGGGCTAACAACAAGTCTCTACCCTTTGCGTCATTAGTCATTATCGAACATTTTGCATGCTTTTCTTATTTGTTAGGGGCTTGTTGTCAGTGTGCACCTCAGGTTCGTCCCGGAAATCCGGTCCTTCTTCTCACAGACCATCAAGGAAAACATCAAGTTAGGCCAGGGTATCGAAGGATGGAACGGATTCTACCAGAGCATCAGACCTACCCAGAGTAGATTCTCTCTCAGCATAGGTTTATGATATGCATTCCTTGCAATCAGTTTCCACTTACCTGCAACATGTTACGCCAGGATGCCTGAATGATGGGGAAATATTCTTACTTTCCAATTAATGTATTTTGAACTTTCGATTGCAGACATGTCATCTTCTGATTTCATCATAGAGATTCTTAATAGGGGAGATCTCATTCACGGCATTGCCGATCTTGATTATCTCAAGATATGCATATTTATCGTATCTACCAGTTCTCTCTCATCGTGGGCCAAGCAACTCTAATAATATCCTTCTCTTAGCACCGGTTTTCACTTGGTGTAGCAGCTTCTTCTTATTTTCTCTCCTCAAACACTTCATCCATGAGAACCAAGTTTTGATCAATGATATATTCTAAAAGTAAGAGCAACTCTATTAATTTATGTACCTTGTGTTCGGCCACCATGTTTTCTTTGAAGGGTGAAGGCAGATTCTCTAAACCTAAAATAAGTGCGAAGGAGACATACAATATACCGGGTCTAATGTGAAGTAGTACAATCGTAGTAAATTAGAGTAAAACTTAGAGAGTCTCCCTAATCAAGACTTCTCGGTTTCTTAATCGTTGTCTATCTTACTAAGATACTGGTGCAGCTTAAGGTGCTGGTGCTCCACCCCACTAAGAAGTATGACTATGATTTGCCAATACCCAAATGGGAAGTTACTGCTCACCCCCTTGTTAATTAAGACTTGTTTGAGCACACAACCTTCCTATAACTTTCTCACCTGGATCCAACCAAAGAAGGAAGTATGGGAGTTTACCGGTAGGCAATGACCATAGCTAAAAAGTGCTCAACTCAAAGAAAGAAGGTAGTGGGAGCTTCGAATTCATGTCCCTCTTTGTTACACACCACTTCTTGGTGACTATATATCGATAAGCTAAAAACTTTCCTTTTAGTGCTCTTGGGCGTAGATATGTGTGGTGGCTTTCCACTTTCTGATATATATTTTTCTCAGTGGATCGTTGAATATAATGAGAAACATAGGAATGGGGTATATTTGCATAGATACTTTATTTGTCAAATATTTATATTTGACAACTTTGTGGGGTTGTATGGTTTGGAAGGTAGTAACTGGGAAATTAAATTGACTTGCCTACATGCAAGCTTATACGCTAGGATACATTTTATCCAAGTTCATAGAAGCGCAACACACAAGGCGTTTTACTCATGAAGGGACACTAGTGAGCTGTGAGCGCAGTCATTTTATAAGAGGATTAAATATTTTATGTTGTAAATGTAAACACCACTCGAAAGGAAGGTGAACCCCTTCACGGTTAAAGAGAACCTTTAAGGTGGCAACTAACGAATATATCACAGTAACTTAAAAAATATACTACTTTTGATTCTTAATTAGAACTTTTTAAGGCTCAGTAGACTTCTCAAAAGCACTAATTTTAGTTTAGTGAAAAGTGTAACATCCACAAGATTTTATGGAAAAGTACAACCCCAGTTTATTGAAAAATGTAAAATCCACTTCATATCTAAAAAGATTAAATTTATCGCCACTAGTATTAGAAGAGAAAACAAAAATTCCTCTAAATCAACACAACAAATTGTACATGAGATAACCACCCTCCGATCAAATAAACTTAACATATCCTATTGCCCATATAACATCAATGGTATGCCACTCAGATCAACATCTCTGATCAAATGTTTTGCCGATCAGACGCCTTGGTTTGCCAATCATCCTAAAGCTTTGCGTCCTGGATGTCCTCCCGAAACTCCCTGAATTTTGTTTCCAGCCGAATCATGCCTCCCCGACCCTTCTTTCTCTAGGCACCAGATCAAGAAGAGTGGATCCGCAATGACCTTGCGCCGCCGCTCCTCCCTTCTCCCGTCTCGTGCGCTTCCCCTTTGATCCGTATCTTTCTCCCTCCCCTTCCACAAGGCAGAGATGGCTAGCACATGCTTGTGGGTCGCTTCAGTTCTAGTACATGCATGAGTGCTACGCCTTGTGAGGCAGAGATGGCGAGTCGAGGGGAGCGCGGCGGTGGCTGGGCAAACCCCAAAGCTGCTCAGGTAGAGCATGGAGCCATGGCGATAGGCCGTCTTGCGGAGGCCGTGGTGGTGGACCAGGTGATGGCAATCCCGATGATGGTGATGGCCGTGGGCATGAATACTACCACGGACAAGGTTTGCGGTGACGGTGCCAGTGGCAGTGGCCGTGGCCATGGTTACTACCAAGTAGATGGCGTTGGCCGTGGGTACAACCAAGGTGGCCGCAAGAGCCTGTACACTATCGGCGAGCCGCCGTTCAGCACCAAGGAGTTTGAGGTCACCTTACCTGATTACAAGTCATGTCCATCTGGGCAAAGGTAAACTCAGTTTGTCAGTAAGTGTGCACCACGACATGACAAGATGAGGTGATCAGGTTCCCCATGACAAGTATGTTTGTAGGAGGGAGAGGAAGTTCAAGGTGACCATCAAGCACGCCACCCTGCAGCCTACAGCAGTTGCAGATGCTCATGGACAGGATCTCCAAGGACATACTGGCGCAGCCGCTGCACATGCTCGACATTGTGTTGCGCGATCAACGAAGGGAATAACATGGGCTAACAACTGCTCTCTACCCTTTGGTTATTAGTCATTATCGAGCATTTTGCATGCTTTTCTTATTTGTTGGGGGCTTGTTGTCACTGTGCACCTTAGGTTCGTCCCGGTAGTCCGGTCTTTCTTCTCACAGAGCATCAAGGAACCCATCAAGTTAGGCCAGGGTATCAAAGGATGGAACGGGTTCTACCAGAGCATCAGACCTACCGAGAGTAGATTCTCCCTTATCATAGGTCTGTGACATGTTTTCCTTGCATTCAGTTTCCACTTACCTGCAACATATTACGCGAGGATGAATGAATGATGGGGAAATATTCTTACTTGCCAATTAATGTATTTTCAACTTTGGGTTGCAGACATGTCATCGACTGATTTCATCACGGGGATTCCTAATAGGAGAGCTCTCATTCACGGTCTTGACAATCTTGATTATGTAAGATATGCATATTTGTCGTAGCTACCAGTTCTCTCTCACCGTGGGCCAAGCAGCTCTATCTCATAGATAATAATATCATACTGTTAGCACCGATTTTCACTTGGTGTAGCAGCTTCTTCTTATTTTGTCTCCTCAAACACTTCATCCATGGGAACCAAGTTTTGATCAATGATATATTCTAAAACTAAGAGCAACTCTATTAATTTACGTACCTTGTCTGCGGCCACCATGTTTTCTTCGAAGGGTGAAGGCCGACTCTCTGAACCTAAAATAAGGGTGAAGGATACATACAATATGCCGGGTCTAAAGTGAAGTAGTACACACATAGGAAATCAGTGTAAAACTTACAGAGTCTCCATAATCTAGATTTCTCTGTTTCTTAATCGCTGTCTATCTTACAAAGATACTGGTGCAGCTTAAGGTGCTAGTGCTCCGCCCCACACTACAAAGTATGACTATGATTTGCCAATACCCAAATGGGTAGTTACTGTTCGCCCCCTTTCTTAATTCAGAGTTTTTTGAGCACACAAACTTCCTATAACTTTCCCACCTGGATCCAACCAAAGAAGGAAGATGTATGGCTTCCCTCAAACAAAATAAGGAAGTACTGGAGTTTATCGATAGACAATGACCACAGATAAAAAGTGCTTAGCTCAAAGAAAGAAGCTAGTGTGAGCTTTGAATTCATGTAACTCTTTGTTACACACCTCTTCTTGGTGAGTATGTGTCATTCTTTTAGTTTCTTGACTATTGATAAGCTGGACACTTTCTTTTTTTACTGCTCTTGGACATAGATATGTGTGGTGGCTTTCCACTTTCCAATATTTTTTTCTTAGTGGATCGTTGAGTATAAAGAGAAACATAGGAATGTGGTATATTTGCATAGATATTTTCTTTCTTTTAGTTTATCGACTATATATTGATAAGCTGAACACTGTCCTTTTAGTTCTCTTGGACGTAGATATGTGTGGTGGCTTTCCACTTTCTAATATATCTTTTCTATGTGGATCGCTGAATATAATGAGAAACATAGGAATGGGGTATATTTGCATAGATACTTTATTTATTTATTGTTTATATTTCATAACTTTGTTGGGTTGTATGGTTTGGAAGGTAGTAATTGGGAAATTAAATGGACTTCCTTACATGGCAGCCTATAGGCCTGGATACATTTTAGCCAAGTCCATAGAAGCGCAACACACACGGCGTTTTACTCATGAAAGGGCACTAGTGAGCTGTGATCGCAGTCATTTTCTAAGGGGATTAAACATTTTATGTTGTAAATGTAAGCACCACTCGAAAGGAAGGTGAACTCCTTCACGGTTAAAGAGAACCTTTAAGGTGGCAACTAACGAATATATCACCGTAACTTAAAAAATATAGTACTGTTGATTCTCAATTAGATTTTTTTAAGGCTCATTAGCCTTCTGAAAAGCCTTAATATCAGTTTAGTGAAAAGTGTAACATCCACCAGATTTTATAGAAAAGTACAACCCCAGTTTATTGAAAATTGTAACATCCACTTGATATCTAAAAAGATTAAATTTATCGCCACTAGACTTAAAAGAACGAACATAAATTCCTCTAAATCCACACAACAAACTGTACACTAGATAACCATAACCCTAAAATCAACTTAAACATATCCTACTGCCCATATTATGTCAATGGTATGCCACTCAGATCAACGTCTCTGATCAAATGTTCTGCCGACCAGACGCCGTGGTTTGCCAATCATCCTAAAGCTCTGCGTCCTCGATCCCCTCCCGCAACTACCTGATTTTCGATTCAACCCAAATCATGCCTCCCCGACCCTTCTTTCTCTACGCACCATATTAAGAAGTGGATCCGCAATGACCTTGCGCCACCGCTCGTCCCTTCTCCTGTCTCGTGCGCTTCCCCTTTGATCTGTACCTTTATCCTTCCCCTTCCACAAGGCAGAGACGGCTAGCGCACGTGTGTGGATCGCTTCACTTCTAGTACATGCATGAGCGCTACGCTTTGTGAGGGAGAGATGGTGAGTCGAGGGGAGCGCGACGGTGGCTGGGCAAACCCCGAAGTTGCACAGGCAGAGCATGGTGCTACGGTGATAGGTCGTCTTACGGAGGCCGCGGTGGTGGACCAGGCGATGGCAATCGCGATGATGGTGTTGGCCGTGGGCATGAATACTACCACGGACAGGGTAGCGGTTACGGTGCCGGTGGTGTCGGCCGTGGCCATGGTTACTACCAAGGAGATGGTGTTGACCGTGGGTACTACCAAGGAGGTCGCAAGAGGCTGTACACTATCGGCGAGCTGCCGTTCAACACCAAGGAGTTTGAGGTCACCTCACCTGACTACAAGCCAGGTCCATCTAGCAAAGGTAAACTCAGTTTCTTAGTTAGTGTGCCCCACGACCTGAAAATATGAGGTGATCAGGTTCCCCATGACATGTATGTTTGCAGGCGGGAGAGGAAGTTCAAGGTGATCATCAAGCATGCCACCCTGGTCAGCCTACAGTAGTTGCAGATGCTCATGGACAGGATCTGCACGGACATACTGGCGCAGCCGCTGCACGTGCTCGACATTTGTTGAGCGACATCGTGCTCAACAAAAGAAATAACATGGGCTAACAACAGCTCTCTAGCCTTTGCTTGGTTAGTCATTATCGAACATTTTGCATGATTTTCTTATTTGCTGGGGGCTTGTTGTCACTGTGCACCTCATGTTCATCCCGGTAGTCCGGTCTTTGTTATCACAGACCATAAATTAGGAACCCATCAAGTTAGGCCAGGGTATCGAAGGATGGAACGGGTTCTACCAGAGCATCAAACCTACCAAGAGTAGATTCTCCCTCAGCATAGGTCTGTGACATGTATTCCTTGAATCAAGTCTCCACTTACGTGCAACATGTTACGCCAGGATGCATAAATCATGGAGAAATATTCTTACTTGCTAATTAATGTATTTTGAACTTTGGATTGCAGACATGTCATCGACTGATTTCACCACGGAGATTCTTAATAGAAGAGATCTCATTCACGACATTGACGATCTTGATTATCATAAGATATGCATATTTTTTGTATCTACCAGTTCTCTCTCATCGTGGGCGAAGCAACTCTATCTCATAGATAATAATACCCTGCAATTAGCACCAATTTTCACTTGGTGTAGCAGCTTCTTCTTATTTTGTCTCCTCAAACACTTCATCCATGAGAACCAAGTTTTGATCAATGATATATTCTACAAGTAAGAGCCACTCTATTTATTTACGTACCTTGTCTTCGGCCACCATGTTTTCGTCGAAGGGTGAAGGCGGATTCTCTGAACGTAAAATAAGGGCGAAGGATACATACAATATGCCGGGTCTAAAGTGAAGTAGTACATACATAGGAAATCAAAGTAAAACTTAGAGCGTATCCATAATCTAGACTTCTCGGTTTCTTAATCGGTGTCTATTTTACTAAGATACTGGTGTAGCCTAAGGTGCTGGTGCTCCACCCCGCACTAAGAAGGATGACTGTGATTTGCCAATACCCAAATGGGTAGTTACTGCTCGCCCCCCTTCTTAATTCAGACCTGTTTTAGCACGCAACTTTCCTATAAAGTTCTCACCTGGATCCAACCAAAGAAGGAAGATGTATGGCCTCCGTCAAACAAAAGAAGGAAGTATGGGAGTTTACCGAGCAGCAATGACCACAACTGAAAAGTGCACAACTCAAATAAAGAAGGTAGTGTGAGTTTCGAATTCATGTCCCTCTTTGTTACACACCTCTTTTGGTGAGTATCTGTCATTATTTTAGTTTCTCGACTATCGACAAGCTGAACACTTTCTTTTTTAGTGCTCTTAGACGTAGATATGTGTGGTGGCTTTCCACATTCTGATATTTTTTTCTGAGTGGATTGGTGAGTATAATGAGAAACATAGGAATGGGGTATATTTGCATGGATAATTTTTTTGTTAAATATTTATATTTGACAACTTTGTTTGGTTGTATGGTTTGGAAGGCAGTAACAGGGAAATTAAATGGACTTGCTTACATGCCAGCCTATACGCCTGCATACATTCTAGCCAAGTTCATAGAAGCGCATCACACAAGGCGTTTTACTCGTGAAAGGACACTAGTGAGCTGTGAGCGCAGTCATTTTATAAGGGGGTTAAACATTTTACGTTGTAAATGTAAGAACCACTCGAAAGGAAGTTGAACCCCTTCACGGTTATAGAAAACCTTTAAGGTGGCAACTAACAAATGTATCACTGTAGGTTAAAAAAATATAGTACTGTTGATTCTCAATTAGAATTTTTGAAGGCTCAGTAGACTTTCGGAAAGCCATAATTTTAGTTTGGTGAAAAGTGTAACTTCCGCCCGATTTCACTTCTATACATGCGTGAGTGTTGCTTTGTGAGTGGGAGATGGCGAGTTGAAGGGAGCGCGACGGTGGCCGGGCAAACCCCGAAGTTGCTCAGGCGGAGCATCATGTCGCCGCGAGGGCCGTCTTATGGAGGCCGTGGTGGTGGACCAGGAGGCGGCAATCCCGATAATGGTGTTGGCAGTGGGCACGAATACTACCAAGAGCAGGGTAGCGGGGACGGTGGCGATGGCGGCGGCCGTGGCCGTGGTTACTACCAAGGAGATGGCGTTGGCCGTTGGTACTACGAAGGAGGCGGTGATGGCAGCCTTGGCCGTACGTACTACCAAGGAGGTCGCAAGAGCGTGTACACTATCGGCGAGTTGCTGTTCAACACCAAGGAGTTTGAGGTCACCTTACCTGACTACAAGCCACATCCATCTAGGCAAAGGTAAACTCAGTTCGTTAGTCAGTGTGCCCCACGCCATGA
Source organism: Triticum aestivum (assembly GCF_018294505.1). Classification (NCBI taxonomy): domain Eukaryota; kingdom Viridiplantae; phylum Streptophyta; class Magnoliopsida; order Poales; family Poaceae; genus Triticum; species Triticum aestivum. The sequence continues at coordinate 79,627,641 of NC_057814.1, read as the reverse complement.
CAAGATGAGGTGATCAGGTTCCCCATGACATGTATGTTTGCAGGAGGGAGAGGAAATTCAGGGTGACCATCAAGCATGCTACCCTGGTAAGCCTATGGTAGTTGCATATGCTCATGGATGGGTTCTCCATGGACATACCGGCACAGCCGCTGCACGTGCTCGACATTGTGTTGCGCGACATCATGCTCAACGAATGGAATAAAATGGGGTAGCAACAGCTCTCCGCCCTTTGCGTCGTTAGTCATTATCGATCATTTTACATGCTTTTCTTATTTGTTGAGGTCTTGTTGTCACTTTGCACCTAAGGTTCGCCCTGGTACACCGGTCTTTCTTCTCATAGACCATCAAGGAACCCGTCAAGTTAGGCCAGGGTATCGAAGGATGGAATGGGTTCTACCGGAGCATGAGACCTACCCAGAGTAGATTCTCCCTCAGCATAGGTCTATGACATGTATTCCTTGCATTCCGTTTCCACTTACCTGCAATATGTTACGCCAGGATGCATGAATGATGGGGAAATATTCTTACTTGCCAATTAATGTATTCCAAACATTGGATTGCATACATGTCATTTCATCATGGAGGTTCTTAATAGGAGAGATCTCATTCACGACATTGACGATCTTGATTATCTTAAGATATGCATATTTTTTGTATCTACCAGTTCTTTCTCATCGTGGGCCAAGCATCTCTCTCTCATAGATAATAATATCCTGCTCTTAGCACTGGTTTTCACTTGGTGTAGCAGCTTCTTATTTTGTCTCCTCAAACACTTCATCCATGAGAACAAAGTTTTGATCAATTATATATTCTAAAAGTAAGAGCAACTCTATTAATTTGGGTACCTTGTCTTCGGCCACCATGATTTCTGCGAAGGGTGAAGGCAGATTCTCTAAACTTAAAATAAGGGCGAAGGATACATACAATATGCCGAGTCTAAAGTGAAGTTGTACAGACACAGTAAATTAGAGTAGAACGTAGAGAGTCTCCACAATCTAGACTTCCCGGTTTCTTCCTAAGATACTGGTGCAACTTATGGTGTTGGTGCTTCACTCCACTCCAAGAAGTATGACTGTGATTTCGCAATACCAAAATGGGTAGTTACTGCTTGCTCCCCTTCTTAATTCAGAGTTGTTCGAGCACACAAACTTCCTATAACTTTCTTCCTGGATCCAACCAAAGAAGGAAGATGTATGGCCTCCCTCAAACAAGAGAAGGAAGTATGGGAGTTTACCGGTAGGAAATGACCACAGTTGAAAATTGCTCAGGTCAAAGAAAGAAGGTAGTGGGAGCTTCGAAGTCATGTCCCTCTTTGTTACACACCTCTTCTTGGTGAGTATGTGTCATTCTTTTAGTTTCTTGACTATTGATAAGCTGAACACTTTCTTTTTTTACTGCTCTTGGACATAGATATGTGTGGTGGCTTTCCACTTTCCAATATATTTTTTCTTGGTGGATCGTTGAGTATAATGAGAAACATAGGAATGGGGTATATTTGCATAGATATTTTCTTTCTTAAATACTTATATTTGACAAATTTGTTTGGTTGTATGGTTTGGAAGGTAGTAGCTGGGAAATTAAATGGACTTGCTTACATGCCAGCCTATACGCCTACATACTTTCTAGCCAAGTGTATACACTAGTAGAAAACAGGGCTTTGGTCACAGGGCAATATTAACATTAGTCCCGGTTCAGTCATGAACCGGGACTAATGTGAGCATTGGTCCCGGTTCGTGTGGCTAAGGCATTAGTCCCGGTTCACCTGAGCCCTTTAGTCCTGGTTTGAGACATGAACCGGGACTAAAGGGTGCGATGCCCTTTAGTCCCGGTTCGTGTCTCAAACCGGGACTAAAGATTAGACCTTTAGTCCCGGTTTGAGACACGAACCGGGACTAAAGGGTGCCATGCCCTTTATTCCCGGTTCGTGTCTCAAACCGGGACTAAAGGGCTCATTTTCAAACTCTACAGCCCCCGGTGGATCGCCTTTTCGGTTTTGTAAAAAGCAAAAGAAAATGGTACAAACTTCAAAAATTAAAATCCTTCCAGATGTAGTTATCTTACTACATGTACTAGTTAGGAAAATTTAAAAACTTAAATTTGGACATGTTTTGCAAAAAGTGTAGGGAAAATGTAAAACGGCTATAACTTTTGCATACGATGTCAGAAAAAAACCGTATAATATATCAAAACGTTCAGCACGAAAATCCGCATCCAATTTTGACGGCCTACGACCTATTTGCAAATTTTTAGTATCCTCAAATTCTAAAAGGAAAAAAAGTTATGCTCAAATTTCTGTTTTTTTGTTAAATCTGGTCAAACTATGGTCAAACTACTTATTCAAGAAGTATTAGTGTTACTAAATAATTATTTCAGTTTTTTTGAATTTTGGTCAAATCTGGTCAAACTGTGGTCAAACAATGGTCAAACTAATTATTCAAGAAATATTAGTGTTACTAAATAATTATTTCAGTTTTTTTGAATTTTGGTCAAATCTGGTCAAACTGTGGTCAAAATCTGGTCAAACTGTGGTCAAACTATGGTCAAACTACTTATTCAAGAAATATTAGTGTCACTAAATAATTATTGTTTTTTAAAACAATAGTTTCAAATTCAAACAGTGAAATGTGTGACTTCATGCTCAAGCTAAATTCCTGAGGGTTAATAGGATTGACATCTTACTATTGTCAGGAAAACAACAAGTGCAGACTTGGAAACGAGGGAGAATAGAACTCGGAAGTTAAGCGTGCTCTATTCTCCCTTTAGTCCCGTTTGGTGCAGTCCATTTTGGAAACAACAAGACTTGTAAACGAGGGAGAATAAAAAAAATCAAAAAAAAAATTGGAATTTTTTTTTGAAAAAAAATCATAAAATTTCCTTTAGTCCCGGTTGGTGTTACCAACCGGGACTAAAGGTGGAGCTCCAGGCTGCGGCCACGTGGACAGCCTTTAGTCCCGGTTCGTGTAAGAACCGGGACTAAAGGGGGAGGCTTTAGTAACGACCCTTTAGTCCCGGTTCCAGAACCGGGACAAAAGGCCCTTATAAACCGGGACAAAAGGCCCTTTTTCTACTAGTGATAAAAGCGCAGCACAGAAGGCATTTTACAAGTGAAGAGACACTAGTGAGCTGTGAGCGCATTCGTTTTATAAGGGGATTAAATATTTTACGTTGTAAATGTAAGCACCACTCGAAAGGAAGGTAATCCCTTTCACAATTAAACAAAATCTTTAAGGTGGCAACTAACGAATATATCACTGTAGCTCTAAAAATATAGTACTATTGATTCTCATTTAGAATATTGTTAAGGCTCAGTTGATTTCTGAAAAGCCATAATTTCAGTTTAGTGAAAGGTGTAACTTCCACCAGATTTTATGGAAAAGTACAACCCCGGTTTATTGAAAAGTGTAACATCCACTTGATATCTAAAAAGATAAAATTTAGCGCCACTAGTATTAAAAGGGCAAACATAAATTCCTCTAAATCGACACAACAAACTATACACGAGCTAACCAGAACCCTCCGATCAAATCAACTTTAACATATCCTACTGCCCATACTACGTCAATGGTATGCCACTCAGACCAACATCTCTGATCAAATGTTCTACCAATCAGACGTCGTTGTTTGCCAATCACCCTAACACGCGTCCTAGATCCCCTCCCACAACTCCCTGATTTTCAATTCCACCCGAATCAGGCCTCCCCAACCCTTCTTTATCTAGGCACCAAATCAAGAAGAACGGATCAACAACCACCTTGCGTCGACACTCCTCCCTTCCCCCGTCTCTTGCGCTTCCCCTTTGATCTGTTTCTTTCTCCTTCCCCCTCCACAATATAGAGATGGCTAGCGCACGCGTGTGCGTCACTTCACTTCTAGTACATGCATGAGTGTTGCGCTTTGTGAGGGGGAGATGGCGAGTGGAGAGGAATGCTGCAGTGGCCGGGCAAACCCCGAAGCTGCTCTGGCAGAGCATGGTAGCCGCGGTGACGAGCTGTATTACGGAGGCCGCGGTGGTGGACCAGGTGGCCGCAATCCCGATGATGGTGCTGGCCGCCGGCCCGAATACTACCAAGGGGGTAGCGGTGATGGTGCCGGTGGCGGCGGCCGTGGACGTGGTTACTACCAAGGAGATGGCGTTGGCCGTGGGTACTACCAAGGAGGCGGTGATGGCAGCCGTGGCCATACGTACTACCAAGGAGGCCGCATGAGCGTGTACACTATCGGTGAGCTGTCGTTCAGCCCCAAGAAGTTTGAGGTCACCTTATCGGACTACATGCCAGGTCCATCTGGGCAAAGGTAAACTAAGTTTGTTAGTCGATGTGCCCCACGACATGACAAGATGAGGTGATCAGGTTCCCCATGACATGTATGTTTGTAGGAGGGAGAGGAAGTTCAATGTGGCCACCAAGCACGCCACCCTGGTCAGCCTACAGCAGTTGTAAATGCTCATGGACGGGATCTCCACGGACATACCGGCGCAGGCGCTGCACGTGCTCGACATTATGTTGCGCAACATCGTGCTCAACGAATGGAATAACATGGGCTAACAACAACTCTCTGCCCTTTGCGTTGTTAGTCGTTATCGATCATTTTACATGCTTTTCTTATTTGTTGGGGGCTTGTTATCACTGTGCACCTCCGGTTCGTCCTGGTACTTCAGTCTTTATTCTCACAGGATATCAAGGAACCCATCAAGTTAGGCCAGGGTATCGAAGGATGGAATGGGTTCTACCAGAGCATCAGACCTACCCATAGTAGATTCTCCCTCAGCATAGGTCTATGAGAATTATTCCTTGCATTCCATTTCCACTTACCTGCAACAAGTTACGCCAGGATGCATGAACGATGGGGAAATATTCTTACTTGCTAATTAATGTATTCCAAACTTTGGATTGCATACATGTCATCGACTGATTTCATCACGGAGGTTCTTAATAGGAGAGATGTCATTCACGACATTGACGATCATGATTATCTTAAGATATGTATATTTTTCATATCTACCAGTTCTCTCTCATCGTGGGCTAAGAAGCTCTCTCTCATAGATAATAATATCCTGCTCTTGGCACCGGTTTTCACTTGGTGTAGCAGCATCTTCTTATTTTGTCTCCTCAGACACTTCATCCATGAGAACCAAGTTTTGATCAATGATATATTCTAAAAGTAAGAGCAACTCTATTAATTTACGTACCTTGTCTTCGGCCACCATGTTTTCCCCGAAGGGTGAAGGCGGATTCTCTGAACTTAAAAAATGGGAGTCTCCATAATCTAGACTTCTCGGTTTCTTAATCGGTGTCTATCTTAGTAAGATACTGGTGCAACTTATGGTGTTGGTGCTCCACCCCACTCTTAGAAGTATGACTATTATTTGGTAGTACCGAAATGGGTAGTTACTGCTTGCTCCTCTTCTTAATTCAGACTTGTTTGAGCACACAACCTTCCTATAACTTTTTCACCCGGATCCAACCAAAGAAGGAAGATGTATGGCCCCCCTCAAACAAAATAAGGAAGTACGGGAGTTTACTGGTAGGCAATAACCATACTTGAAAAGTGCTCGTCTCAAAGAAAGAAGGTAGTGGGAGCTTCGAAGCCATGTCCCTCTTTGTTACACACCTCTTCTTGCTGAGTATGTGTCATTCTTTTAGTTTGTTGACTATAGATATGCTGAACACTTTCTTTTTTATGCTCTTGGACATAGATATGTGTGGTGGCTTTCCACTTTCCGATATATTTTTTCTCAGTTGATCGTTGAGAATATTGAGAACATAGGGATGGGGTATATTTGCATAGATATTTTCTTTGTTAAATATTTATATTTGAAAATTTTGTTTGTTTGTATGGTTTGGAAGGTAGTAACTTGGAAATTAAATGTACTTGCTTACATGCTAGCCTATATGCCTGCATACATTTTGGCCAAGTTCATAGAAGCACAACACAGAAGGCATTTTACTCGTGAAGGGACACTAGTGAGCTGTGTGCGCTGTCATTTTTATAAGGGGATTAAATAATTTACGTTGTAAATGTAAGCACCACTCAAAAGGAAGGTGATCCCCTTCACTATTAAAGAAAACCTTTAAGGTGGCAACTAACGAATATATCACTCTAGCTTTAAAAAAATATAGTACTATTGATTCTCATTTAGAAATTTGTTAAGGCTCAGTAGACTTCTAAAAAACCATAATTTAAGTTTAGTGAAAAGTGTAACTTCCACCAGGTTTATGGAAAAGTACAACCCTAGTTTATTGAAAAGTGTAACATCCACTTGATATCTAAAAAGATTAAATTTAGCGCCGCTAGTATTAAAAGAGCAAACATAAATTCCTCTAAAGCGACACAACAAACTATACACGAGATAACCAGAACCCTCCGATCAAATCAACTTTAAACATATGTTACTGCCCATATTACGTCAATGGTATGCCACTCAAACCAACGTCTCTGATCAAATGTTCTGCGAACCAGACGTCGTCGTTTTCTAATCATCCTAACGCATTGCATCCTCGATCCCCTCCCGCAACTCCCTGATTTTTGATTCCACCCGAATCATGCCTCCCCAACCCTTCTTTATAGGCACCAAATCAAGAAGAACAGATCCACAACAACCTTGCGCCAACGCTCCTCCCTTCTCCCGTCTCGTGCGCTTCCCCTTTGATTTGTTTCTTTCTCCTTCCCCTTCCACAAGACAGAGACGGCTAGCGCACGTGTTTGGTTCGCTTCACTTCTAGTACATGCATGAGTGTTGTCCTTTGTGAGGGGGAGATGGCGAGTCGAGGGGAGTGCGGTAGTGGCCGGGCAAACCTCGAAGCTTCTCAGGCAGAGCATGGTGGCCGTGGTGGTGGACCAGGTGGCGGCAATCCCGATGATGGTGCTGGCCATAGGAACGAATACTACCAAGGACAGGGTAGCGTTGACGATGCCGGGGGCGGCGGGCGTGGCCGTGGTTACTACGAAGGAGATCGCGTTGGCCGTGGGTACTACCAAGGAGGCAGTGATGGCAGCCGTGGCCGTACGAACTTCGAAGGAGGCCGCAAGAGCCTGTACACTATCGGTGAGCTGCCGTTCAACACCAAGGAGTTTGAGGTCACCTTACCAGACTACAAGCCAGGTCCATCTGGGAAAATGTAAACTCAGTTTGTTAGTCGATGTGCCCCACAACATGACAAGATGAGGTGATCAGGTTCCCCATGACATGTATGTTTGTAGGAGGGAGAGGAAGTTCAAGGTGGCCATCAAGCACGCCACCCTGGTCAGCCTACAACAGTTGTAGATGCTCATGGACGGGATCTCCACGGACATACCGGCGCAGGCGCTGCACGTGCTCGACATTATGTTGCGCGACATCATGCTCAATGAATGGAATAACATGTGCTTGATGTCTACTACGCAACCTTCTTCTTGTAGACGTTGTTGGGCCTCCAAGTGCAGAGGTTTGTAGGACAGTAGAAAATTTCCCTCAAGTGGATGACCTAAGGTTTGTAGGACAGTAGCAAATTTCAATGATGCTCGCATAAAAGATAAGAATTGAAACATAAAGAGAGCATCATGAAGAATATGACTACCACACTTAAGTCTAACCCACTTCCTATGCATAGGGATTTTGTGAGAAAACAATTTATGGGAACAATAATCAACTAGCATAGGAAGGCAAAACAAGCAAATCTTCAAGATTTTCAACACATAGTGAGGAAACTTGATATTATTGCAATATGTAGAAGCATATGATCCTCTCTCATAATAATTTTTAGTAGCATCATGAATGAATTCAACAATATAACCAGCACCTAAAGCATTCTTTTCATGATGCATAAGCATAAATTTTTTACTACTCTCCACATAAGCAAATCTATTCTCATCAATAGTAGTGGGAGAAAACTCAACAAAATAACTATCATGTGATTGAAAATTAAGATCAAGATGACAAGTTTCATGGTTATCATTATTCTTTATAGCATACGTGTCATCACAATAATCATCATAGATAGGAGGCATGCTTTCATCATAGTAAATCTGCTCATCAAAGCTTGGGGGACAAAAAATATCATCTTCATCAAACATAGCTTCGCCAAGCTTGTGGCTTTGCATACCATTAGCATCATGGGTATTCAAAGAATTCATACTAACAACATTGCAATCATGCTCATCATTCACATATTTTATGCCAAGCATTCTATGTAATTCTTCTTCTATTACTTTCGCACAATTTTCCTTTCCATCATACTCACGAAAGATATTAAAAAGATGAAGCGTATGAGACAAACTCAATTCCATTTTTTTGTAGTTTTCTTTTATAAACTAAACTAGTGATAAAACAAGAAACTAAAAGATTTGATTGCAAGATCTAAAGATATACCTTCAAGCACTCACCTCCCCGGCAACGGCGCCAGAAAAGAGCTTAGTTGACGGGGTGTGAGTGCCGCTTACCTAGCCTCCCCGGCAACGGCGCCAGAAAAGAGCTTGGTGTCTACTACGCAACCTTCTTCCTGTAGACGTTGTTGGGCCTCCAAGTGCAGAGGTTTGTAGGACGGTAGCAAATTTCCCTCAAGTGAATGACCCAAGGTTTATGAATCCGTGGGAGGCATAGGTTGAAGATGGTCTCTCTCAATCAACCCTGCAACCAAATAACAAAGAGTCTCTTGTGTCCCCAACACACACAATACAATGGTAAATTGCATAGGTGCACTAGTTCAGCGAAGAGATGGTGATACAAGTGCAATATGGATGGTAGATATAGGTTTTTGTAATATGAAAATATAAAAACAGCAAGGTAGCAAGCGATAAAAGTGAGCCTAAACGGTATTGCGATGCTAGGAAACAAGGCGTAGGGTTCATACTTTCACTAGTGCAAGTTCTCTCAACAATAATAACATAATTGGATCATATAACTATCCCTCAACCTGCAACAAAGAGTCACTCCAAAGTCACTAATAGCGGAGAACAAACGAAGAGATTATGGTAGGGTACGAAACCACCTCAAAGTTATTCTTTCCGATCAATCCATTGGGCTATTCCTATAAGTGTCACAAACAGCCCTAGAGTTCGTAGTAAAATAACACCTTAAGACACACATCAACCAAAACCCTAATGTCCCCTAGATACTCCAATGTCACCTCAAGTATCCGTGGGTATGATTGTACAATATGCATCACACAATCTCAGATTCATCTATTCAACCAACACATAGAACCTCAAAGAGTGCCCCAAAGTTTCTACCGGAGAGTCAAGACGAAAACGTGTGCCAACCCCTATGCATAGGTTCATGGGCGGAACCCGCAAGCTGATCACCAAAACATACATCAAGTGAATCAATAGAATAACCCATTTTCACCACGGTTATCCCACGCAAGACATACATCAAGTGTTCTCAAATCATTAAAGACTCAATCTGATAAGATAACTTCAAAGGGGAAACTCCATCCATTACAAGAGAGTAGAGGGGGAGAAACATCATAAGATCCAACTACAATAGCAAAGCTCGCGATACATCAAGATCGTGCCAAATCAAGAACACGAGAGAGAGAGAGAGATCAAACACATAGCTACTGGTACATACCCTCAGCCCCGAGGGTGAACTACTCCCTCCTCGTCATGGAGAGCGCCGGGATGATGAAGATGGCCACCGGTGAGGGATCCCCCCTCCGGCAGGGTGCCGGAACAGGGTCCCGATTGGTTTTTGGTGGCTACAGAGGCTTGCGGCGGTGGAACTCCCGATCAATCCTGTTCTCTGGAGGTTTCAGTATTTACAGGTTTTTTGGCGTAGGTCTCATGTCAGGGGGGTCTCCGGGTTGTCCACGAGGCAGGGGCCCACGCCCAGGGGGTGGGCGCGCCCCCCACCCTCGTGGGCAGCCCGGGACTCTCCTGGCCCAACTCTTTTACTCCGGGGATTCTTTTGGTCCGGAAAAAATCATCAAAAATTGGCACGTCAATTGGACTCCGTTTGATTTTCCTTTTGTGCAAAACTTAAAAACAAGGAAAAAACAGAAACTGGCACTGGGCTCTGGGTTAATAAGTGTAGCGACCCGACCTCAGACGGTCAAGTCTCTGTGCTTAAGTGTCATCCCTGGATCGGTATGCTGACACACACAGTACTCAAGGATTTATAACAGAGGTAAATCACATGTATAAAATAACGTAAATACTATTACCTCAATCCAAATAGCGGAAGTAACAAGGTTGTGGATTCCCATCAACACCAACGGCAAAGTTGAGTGTAGAAATCGTAACCCTAACGTATCACTTACTCGTCGTAAGATTCCTGCAACATGAGACGTTGCATCCACAAAGGGTCAGTACATTGAATGTACTGGGAAATTCACACCATAGGGAAATGATGAACAAAGGCTATCACTACATGCATATATGGCTGGTGGAAAAGCTCTATGGTTATAATGTTTTTGCGAAAAGCCAATTTTTCCCTACTGCAAAGGAATAAATTTTATTTAACTATCATGGTGGTTGTTAAACATTGAGAAGGTACCTCCAACTCAATCCCAATTAAGAACGTGATTAAACCCAATAAAATTTTAAATTAAAGTAACATGATGATGAGATTCACATGATAATCCAAGAACTAGATACTCAAGATGTCCATAACCGGGGACATAGCTAATCATGATTAGTTTGTACACTCTGCAGAGGTTTGCGCACTTTTCCCCACAAGACACGATCTCCTCCGTTGGATTTCTCGCACTACTTGGTGTTTGAGAAACGGATGATCGAGACACAGTCTTTCAGAAGCATTTACTCTCTACTCCGGGCAGACCGTTACACCTACAATCCCCCTACATCTGCTAGTCCACCTCTTCAAGAGCTCACACAACTTACTCAACTATGCCAGAGCCCATAAAGGCTTGTGACTGCACACGGAAGTTTCTAGCATGAATAATCTTATGATCCCTTTGAGTCTGGGTGGCGGTCCATAGGATGATCACACGGGTACTCCGGGATATCCAAAAATACAGGCAACACTGGGTTCTCCAGGTGCCTCAATCCACCCAGTTGTTTATTTAGGTAGCCACCTTAAGTTGAACCATTGATTAACAATCTCACATCTGTCATGGAAAATTCACTCAAACCCAATCCACGTCTACGAGCATAGCATAACAATATAAGCAACGTAGAAGTAACTCCCAAAGGTTTGATAATAAACAGGGCAATAGGTACTACCTCATCTACTTCCCAAATCCCACATGTTATTCATATCCTAACCATGCAATGTTTGAGGGTTGAAACTAATGCATAAAAACTGGGTAATGAAAAGTATGATCAAAGTGTGAACTTGCCTGTACTGTTGATGCAAATGATTCGCACTCAAAACTCTCGATATTTCTACTCGTCACACTTCGGTCAATCTATCGTGAGCAAGCAATAGTAACCACACATAAGCAATCACTTAAAAGATCGGGAAGAACGAAGAAGACAGTTCGGAAAACATCAAAACCAAGCAAATAACTCTTGCAACATAAAACAATTTCTAACAGTACCAAAATTATGTGAATTTGGCCTTATCAGAAAGTTTAGGTCAAGAGCTTCGATTTGCAAAAAGAATCAACTAAATCGGAGTTACGGAACTCAAGTTATGTTCAAAAGAAGTTTGAATATGAATCTGAACAAAATTCGAAATTTAAAAATTTCAAAAAGTTGTCGTGACAGGTTAACTAGATAGGTGAAAACAAGGCGAAACTATAGGCGCTGGTTTCATCTAATTTGGATAAACGAGTGAAAAGTTATGGTTATTTGAAAAATCAGGGCCAAGCTGTTTTATGGAAGAAAAATAGTTACGGCTAAGGTCTATGTATAAATATGTAGACTAATTGATAATCTAATTATTCTATCATATTAGTCTGAAATAATAAACTACAGAAGTATAAAAAGAAAAAAATTACCTTTATAAGGCATAGAAAACATGACTTTGGAGAGAGGAGACAATTCTCAAAAGTCGCGCCGGAGAGGAGAAAAATATTTTTCTTTAAGGAATCTAGTCAAACCAAAATATTGATTTAACCCGAGTCGGATGATTTTTGGAGGCTCTATAGGTCTATTTTTATAGGTGGAAAAGTGGTTTAGGGGTCAAAGGCTAGGTAATGTGGGACTAAACGTAGACGAAAAGAAAAGAAACGGGGAGGCGCCTCGCATGGGCCTAAAGGCCTTAGGCGGTTCGGCCGGCCGTCCGCAATGCAGTTTTTTTTTGAGCAATTGAAAAGAAAGAAAAAAAAAGAAAAAAAAACTATGGAAAAAAATATGGGGAGGAATAGGGCCGGCTGGGCCTGGCCCATATAGGAGAGAAGAAAAAATAAAATAATGGGGCGCCCGATGCCACTATGCAGCGCACGTGAGCGACAAATAATTACGGGCCGCACGTATAGTTTTATTTTAAATAGAAACAGAAAGGAAAACTGAATAAATAAAAATAAAATAAATTTTTATATAGGCATATAATATATCAAAATTTTCAGAAAAATATTTTCTACCAGACGAACATTTGTTCTACAGTCAAATAAAGTCCACACCATTTCAAATAATTCAAAGAGTGCTACCGCCCTACTAAAATCCAATAAAAATCATTTTAAAAATACAAAAATAATTTCAAATTTATTTATCTCCAATTTTCTGATGTAGGGAATCATGTTACCCTGTTTTCCATATATTTTATTTTTGGAGAAAAATAATTTGAATAAAAATCAAATAACTCCAAATTGAAAATAATTTCAGAAGGATTTTAAATTTGAATCTTTTAAACTTCCAACTCATATTTCATATGTTTTGAAGAAGTCATTTTATCTTCTCTCATGAAAATCATTGAGTTGCTTAAAGTTTTTTGAATTGAAAATATTTCCAAATAAAATTCAAATCCTTTCAAATCCCTTTTCATTTATTTAAATGAAAGAAGTCATGTCATCTTCTCTCTAGGGTTTTGTATTTGAAAAGAATTTGAATTCACGAAGATCATAAATGCAAAATGAAAGTTTGGGAAAGTCCTTTTTATTCCCTCTCATTTAACTTTCAAAAAGTTCGAATTTCACTCACATTCAGTCAATCAATCACACAACAATCAAACAAACAATCAAATCTATCTATTTATTATAACATTCCAAAATTTAGAATTTTGGGATGTTACAATAAGTTAGTCCCAAAAATAATATAAAAGTGCGTAGTAAAGCCCAATAAACATCCAAGATGGATAATATAATAGCATGAATACTTCATAAATTATAGATACATTGGAGACGTATCAGCATCCCCAAGCTTAATCCCTGCTCGTCCTCGAGTAGGTAAATGATAAAACAAATAATTTATGAAGTGTGAATGCTAGTAGGTGCACAAGTTTGATCAATGATAATTTCAATCACCTTTTCTAGCATCATTATATGTCATAACAGTAGCTCATATCATAAAGCTTCTCATGATCAAGTAACAAACTATTCACATGTTAAAGTATAGATCATAAACTTTCTTGAAAACTAACAAACCGTGTTATTAGTCATCAAACAATTACAATTCATCTTATTTTCAGGAAGAGTCTATGTCAGAGCTTTGATTCCGCAAACTTCACATACTCAACTATCATTTAGTCTTCCATGATTGCTACCACTGAAAGCATATTTTTAGAACAAATAGTATTCATCGAACACAGAGAAAGATAGGGGCTTAATGTTTCGCCTCCCAACCTTTTACCTCAAGGGTAATGTCAACAATAATAATTCATGATCAAATATATTTGAATGGCCATATATGCTTAGATCTTTCCCCAACACATGATGCTTGCCAACTAAAGAGTAGGTTGGAATGAGAAGGAATAGTACTGACTTTTGCATAAAAGTAAAAGTAGGCCCTTCGCAGAGGGAAGTAGGGATTTGCAGAGGTGCCAGAGCTCGAAGCTAAAACAGAGATGAAAATAATTTTAAGAGGTATGCTTTCATTGTCAACATAACGACCAAGGGTTCCCAATATCTTCCATACTAGATACATTATAGGCGGTTCCCAAACAGAAAGGTAAAGATTTTACTCCCCTCCACCAACATTCACACTTGTAACGCCCACGATGCGGCTATATCTCCCACGTGTCGAGGCACGACTTAGAGGCATAACCGCATTGTGGTTTTGTCGCAAGAAGGGTCATCTTCACACAATCCCATGTAATGAACAAGAATGGGATAAAGAGTTGGCTTACAATCGCCACTTCACACAATACATAATAAAATCATACATCATTCAAGATACACACATTGGTCCGACTACGGAACCAAAATAAAAGAAGACAACCCAACTGCTAGATCCCTGATCGTCCCGACTGGGCACCACTACTGATCAACGTGAAAAGAAACAACACAACGAACAAGATCTTCGTCGAGCTCCCACTTGCGCTCAGTTGCGTCACCTGCACTGGTCTCATCGGCACCTGCAACTGTTTGGAAGTAACTGTGAGTCACGAGGACTCAGCAATCTCACACCCGCGAGATCAAGACTATTTAAGCTTATAGGAAAGGATGGGGTAGTGAGATGGAGCTGCAGCAAGCACTAGCATATAAGGTGGCTAACATACGCAAGTGAGAGCGAGAAGAGAAGCAACAGAACGGTCGTCATCTAGCAATGATCAAGAAGTGATCCTGAACACCTACTTACGTCAAACATAACCCAGAAACCGTGTTCACTTCCCAGACTCCGCCGAGAAGAGACCATCACGGCTACACACGCGGTTGATGTATTTTAAATAAGGTCAAGTGTCAAGTTCTCTACAACCGGATATTAACAAATTCCCATCTGCCACATAACCGCGGGCACGGCTCTCAAAAGTTTATACCCTGCAGGGGTGTCCCAACTTAGCCCATTATAAGCTCTCACGGTCAACGAAGGATATTCCTTCTCCCAGGAAGACCCGATCAGTCTCGGAATCCCGGTTTACAAGACATTTCGACAATGGTAAAACAAGACCAGCAAAGCCGCCCGATGTGCCGACAAATCCCGATAGGAGCTGCACATATCTCGTTCTCAGGGCAACACCGGATGAGACATCCTACGAGTAAAACCAGACCTCGAGTTTCCACGAGGGGGCCCCGCAGTCTACTCAGTTCGGACCAACACTCGAAGGAGCACTGGCCCGGGGGGGTTAAAATAAGATGACCCTTGAGTCTGCAGAACCCAAGGGAAAAGGGGATAGGTGGTAGCAAATGGTAAAACTAAGGTTGGGCCTTGCTGGAGGAGTTTTATTCAAGGCGAACTGTCAAGGGGGTCCCATAAATCACCCAACCGCGTAAGGAACGCAAATTCAAGGAACATAACACCGGTATGACGGAAACTAGGGCGGCAAGAGTGGAACAAAACACCAAGCATAAGGCCGAGCCTTCCACCCTTTACCAAGTATATAGATGCATTAATTAAGATAAGAGATATTGTGATATCCCAACATAAACATAATCCAACATGGAGCAATCTTCATCTTCACCTGCAACTAGCAACGCTATAAGAAGGGGCTGAGCAAAGCGGTAACATAGCCAAACAACGGTTGCTAGGAAGGGTGAAAAGGTTAGGGGCTGACATGGCAGTATGGGAGGCATGATATAGCAAGTGGTAGGTAGCGCCGCATGGCAAAAGAACGAGCAACTAGCAAAGCAAAGATAGAAGTGATTTCGAGGGGTGGTCATCTTGCCTGAAATCCCGCAAGGAAGAAGAACGAGTCCATGAAGAAGACAAGCGGACGTAGTCGAACGAATCCTCACAACTCCGGAACGAAACCGAAGCTAACGAGAGAAGCAACCCGGAAAGAAACAAACAACATAGTAAACAACCACCACATACACATGGCATGATGCAAAAACAAATATGATGCATGTCCGGTTAAATATGCATGGCATGGAAAAGTGCACAAACGAAACTACAAGTTAAGTGGAGCTCAATATGCAACGAGTTGCATATTGACGAAACACCACATCAGTTATTTAGTTCGCTCTTGTTTAAGTAACCAACAATATTAAATGTTGTTAACCATGGCAAGGGGTGAAGCATAATTAAACAACCTATCTAGGCACGTTTAAATGAGGCCGGAAATAACAAACGACAATACCGGAAAATCCCCATATGTCATTTAGCAATTTTAATACAAACACAATTTTAAACATTTGAATGTTGTTATCATGATGCGAATGACAGATGTAAGTTATATGCAATTTTATGGAAGTGTTGGTATAAAATGATACGAGGCATTTGTTACCGTGGTGGAAGAAAGGGGTGCCATGGCAACGAATCCGAAAATGATGCCACGGCACCATATCGGTTCCGGTAGCTAATGGAGATACCGGCGCAAAAGAGAATTGTGCGGATGTGTGAAATGCGCAAGAGATGGTGGGGTGCTCCCGGATTCCGGGTTCCCACGGTACGGCGGCATGGCAATCGAGGAACGTGCAAAGACCTCTCTCGGAAACGGTGCAAACATGAGCATCTCATACAACACACATGCATTCGGTCCACGGACGTCGTCTCGGGGTTATACCTTCGAGGCGTGACTTTTCGGAACGGATCAAGTTCGTAGAGGAAGTAGTTGTACACGGCGACGGTATTAGAAGTAGTGGTTCACATCTCGCAATCGTGCAAACTCCGTAGATGTTCGGGGTCGCCGGTAGAGGTACTTGACGCAATCCATGCAAACGGTGCTTGTTCGGGCATCGGTCTTGACGAAGGTGTACTTGGCCAGCGTAGTGGTACTCGACGACTTGTCGAACCCAAGCGACGGTAGTCGTACATGACGCGTTCTGGAAGTAGTTGAACTCACGGTCTTCGCGGCGATGGTAGTCGTACACATTGACGAGGTACTTGACGTTTCAGTGTGTAGTCGTTCGAGCGTCCGTGTGGTCTTGCCGTTTTTGTCAAGTTCGACTACACCGCCGTGACCTCGGAGTTGGACCGCAAGCGGCGAAGGGACGAGCAGGCAGGGTGCGGGGGTCGTCAAGGAGGAGGTCGACCAGGGTCTTGCTGAAACTCCAGCATGAGGAGCAGCAGGGCAAAGCTACGGCAGCAAGGGCGGCAGAGGCAACAGAGGCGCTAGCAGAGGAGGATCGAGGCGCGGTGGAGCCAGCTCGCGACGAGGAGACGCGGGAGGCAGCAGGTAAGGCGACGCCTCGCTGGACTTGGCGCGGACGCAGACGAGGGCTGGAGGCGAACGGCGGGTTGGTGGTGACGAGGAGAAGCAGGAGAAGAGGCGGCGGTGAGGAAGTTCGCGAGGGCCATGGCGAGGAGAGGTGGACTTGATGCGAGCTCCCAGCGACGGGGCGTGGTGTAGGGGAGGCAGACGAGGTCCTGGATGGCAGCCGGGGGTGGATCCGGGCGGCGGCTGCGCGACGAGCTTGAAGATGACGACGGGAGGCACCAGCAGCGGATGTGGATGGGGAGGTCGCGAGGGGAGGAGGATGCTGCGGGCGGCCGGTGCTCGAGGAACTCCTCTCCTCGGGCGGTCGGCGATAGGGGGTCTCGCTCCTCTCCTCTCTCTGGGTGGCGGTGCAAGGGAGAGGACGAGAGGAAGAGGGTGAGGGGATCGGGAGGATGAGACAGGGGAGGCTGGCGGCGCTGCAGGGAGATGAGGGAGAGATCGAGAGGAGGAAGTGGCGGCGCAAGAGGAGAACGAAGGGAGAGATGGGGATCGGGCTAGGTTAGCGAGGGGCTGCTGGGCCTAGAGGCCGGCCCAGTGAAGAGGGAGGCTGCTGGGCTCTCCACTCCCTCTCTTCTACAAAACTCTTATAAAAACAGAAAAAGCAAAGAAAGAAAAGGAGAGAAAAGGAAAGAGTGGACAAGAATTTGGGCATGGGGATTATTTTCCCGGACTCACAACAAAGTGCTTGTTCCGAGAAAATAGGAAAGGCCATGATTGAAAGATTTAAACTCAAAGTCATTTGATTTAAATTCAAATGATTTGAAAGAGTTCAAGGTATTGAGGAGTCCACAAATGTTGGGAATTTAGGAAGAGCCTCGCTAAATGGGAAAAGAATTATTGGCAAGGTTAGAGAGATCGACTCAAGGCAGAAAAGGCATAGGATTAATTTTGCACGTGTGTTAAGGTTAATTCCAAACTAATGGAATATTTATAATAGCTCCATAAATATTAGGAGGATATGTTATAAAGGGAAATCACCATGTGAATTCCCTCGATTTAAATGGATCGAAGATCCATGCAATTTATTTAGTTGAGTTTTGATGCACAGATTAATGACATGATGGCATGATGACATGATGCAATGCAAAATAAAAGAGCAAGCACCAAAAGGAACACACGGCGATCACGAAAATAAGGAAGTCTTCTGAAGCGTCGGTCTCGGGGCATTACAACACTCCACCACTACAAGAGGATCTCGTCCCGAGATCTAGGATGGCACCGGATAAAAGCAGAAGAGGAAGAGAAGAGGTAAAACTAATTGCTTCTTTGACAAATGAGTGAAACCAAAGAACCTTGAGAGGTCGCAAAGCTTGAGGAAATGACACAACGGAGATGAACAAAATTTAAAACACCCCGTTCAGCAAGAGGAACAAGGAACATTGCGAGAACCTTTGTAGGTTGAAGAATATGAAACAAGAGCTTAACGGATCAAAAGGAATATGAAAGCACACCGGTAGAAAAGAGAGACAAGGAACACCATGTGAACCTTGAGGTTAATTGACACGATAGATATTTAAACCACTCCGGTTAAAACAAGATAGGGAAGGAATAAGAATGATATAATTTGGGCAGCACTCCGACTATAATGGAAGGAATTGAACATGATCTTGACAAGATGAGAGGATACTCGATGAAATTAACAACACATTGCCTCCGGTACTAATGAAAGAATGGGACAAGGGGTAAGAAAGATTTCAGACAGCACTCCGGTTGAGGAAGGAGACGAAACTTGATAAGATGAGAGAACTCGAGTGAAAACACGACACTCCGGCTAAATGGATAAGAAAGGAAAAATTACATGTTCTTGACAAAACAAGATGATTGATCGAAGAGAGCAACATCACAATGCCTCTGGGACGAATGAATAGAAGATAGATCGTCAGAATAAGAGAACGGAGAAGGAAATGACAACAGCTTCCACAAATGAATTTGGAAAGCAACCTTCCAAGAAGGTTATAACGGAGTTGTTGGGAAATCAACAACGAAAAGAACAATCTTGTTGTGGGCTTATTGAACACATCTCAAAATATGAGGTGAAAACTTTGCCACTAACGAAAACAATTGCTTGTTTGAGATCAACGAAGAGATGAAAACTTCTCTCGCCGAGAGGATAGGAGAAAACTTGGATCATTGATAAACACCACAAATAGCTACATTCCTTAGGGAAGGCTATAGGTGAAATATAACCCAAGATAACTCCAACAAAAGATTGATTGGTTGAAAAAATCCCTTGAACGAAGATAAAATGATGGATTTAAATATGTCACTCTTGAAAACTTTGTGAATCATGAAACCCGAAGGAAAATTATCGAGAATGACATAACACCACCTCAAAAGATAAGGTAGGAAGAATTGCACTTTAGAATGCAAGATGAAGAATGCTTGGACTCCGCAAGACAAAACATGTGTTGAACACCATGTTTATTTTAAAGTATAGCTTGGCGGATCTTAACTCTGAGAGAAATCTTGAAGAACAATTGAAGAATGAAATGAATCCTTGATGAAGCACCACGTAGAGCCTCCATGAAGAACTCCGGTAATAAAAGAATGATCAAACGAAAGGGAAAATTGAAAAGAACTCCGGGAGAAGTCTTGCAATGATTAGATGAAGCTTTGAAATGATATAATTGAAATAACTTGGATCTCCGGAAAGAAAAGAAATAACTTGGATCTCCGGAAAGAAAAGATGAACAACTTGGAACCGAGAATTTGATATCATGAACGAACTCCGGAAGAAGGAATTAATCACTTGGATGATACAAGAATAAGAATTACATTACGCGTATCCTTCACCAATTTAGATTGATGACAAGCAACGGATCTTGCATACTACTTATTCTCGTAGAAAGGATTAAGATAGATATAGTGCAAACTTGAGAAAAGTCTTCATCGAACCACCGGTAGAATAGAAACAATGAATAAATTGATATGATAACGAAGGAAGAGAAATCCTGAATGAACCACCGCGAGAATTGAAAATGAAAGTAGCAAAGGCACAATTCACCGGGAAGAATTGAAAAAACGAATGAAAATACTTGAGGGGATTTAGATACATGAGAACGAAGAGATCGTGAACTGATTAGAGGATACTTGGACAATGCACCGGAATAATATGGAGATGAGCGAAGAGACATCACTTTAGAGTAATTGGAGAACGAAGCTTAAAACTTAGAACGAAGAAATCTTCTGAAAAGATGGCCTTTGGATGATCAAGAAAGGAAAACAACTCATGAAATGCTCCGGATGGGTATGTAAAGAATTCTCACAATCGAAAACAACTATGAGAGGATGGCATAAGCTAGAACTATGAATCTTCAAGAGAACGGATAAGATTTGGAGGAAAAACTCTTCTTCGGTCTTCAAATGTTGAGAATGATGATAAGAAACACCACCATGAATTGTTGAGGCACTCCGGAACCATGAAGAATAGAAAGGTTGAATCAACAATGAAAAGAATTTGAAAGATCTTGGAGAAGAAATATGACTGATGATAACTCATTCTTATGTCAGACTTTGAAAAGAATTTGAGAATAACTCCAGAAAAATTAGAAGAGTCAGGTAAGATCCTGGGAAAATACCTGTGGGTTAGGGCCTACTCGAAAGAAACACCGTTGAAATGATTACTTGAAAATGAGATTGCACCGGTTGAATTAAATGGCTTGAATGAGATAACAACCTCAAAATAGTTAGAATGGATCTTGAATGAAAACACAAATCTCCTGAGATATCTTCAACACTCCGGTACACATGGAAAGCGAGAGGTGAGTGATTAAGAGATACACCGGCATGAGAAAAACATCTGAAGAACATCTTCATGAGAACCACCGGGTAGGAACATTGATTGAAAAGAATGAAGGGACTTCACGTGAATAAAATGGATACTAGGTTAAGACATCTGAGTCCTTGAAGAAAGAGGGTGGGAGGGCGGGAAAAGAAAGGCAACTTGGGGCAGATGAAACAAACGACGTTGAGAAAACTTATTATTGAACTTCCAAATGGGGAGAATGATGGGATCATCTCAAAGAGAAACACACCGGTTGGAAATAGAATTAAGATGGCAAACTCGATGATCAAGAAGGATTAGTATCCACATAGGAATATGAGAACACCGCTTAGAATAAGGTATGGAATCAACATTTGACTTCGAAGCAACTCGAATACCACAAATAAAACAAAACAAAGGATTTGGCTTGCAGAATAAGCCGGAACAAACATATGATAGAGATTCCGTCCGAAATTTTCGTGGTGGGGCCCACACGGGCTCGATCGTACAGCACCATCATGTACAAGGCAGTGCACATGACATACGAAGCGTCCCCGAGTTGGCATAGCCAAGGACTCTTTAAGACACTACAAGACCACTGTAAAACCAACCGTGTATAGGCGGACCACTAGACGTCGAACCCCAATCTCATATCATGCATCTGTCGGAAAGATATCCTAAGAGCTACTTGAATTCCCACTTATAAACTCCCGAAACTTTCTGGTTATGCAATCTGGTGTTGGGGATACAGGGGACACAAAATATATCACCCAAACTAACAATACCTAGATCCAGTTGTATCCATCCGTCAACACATAACCAAGAAAACTCCAGAAATCGTTTACCTCAACCTTCGAAAAACATCCGTTATACGAGTTATGGCAATACTCCCGAACTCCCGCCCCAGTACTGGGTGGCGTCGAGGTGATCTCACCAACAACTGCATAAAAGAGATTTTGATGTCGGCGAAACTCAGGTATTCCAGAACTGCAACGATAAAATTGTGACGACAACACCTCGGAGCTCAACTCCCCGGGACACTGCCACAACCCCTAACTGTCAGGAGGCACCAAGAACAATGTTCTCATCACAAAACCATTGGAACGATTCCAAGATACCCGCGTGATCCTAAAAAAATTTACCGAAATTTGAGGAGAGAAGAGTCAAAACTTCTACGTCAGGAGACCTCACCAGAGCGACGAAGGGACTGAGGAGTAAAAAGAATCCTACTCTCCTATATATATAATCCTAAGACTCAAAACATTTTTGTTCTAGACTCAACAACGCCAGCGATTCGATCAAGCAGGGGGCTCCAAAGTTGGGGATGGCTCTGATTACCAACTAGTAATGCCCACAATGCGGCGATATCTCCCACGTGTCGAGGCACGACTTAGAGGCATAACCGCATTGTGGTTTTGTCGCAAGAAGGGTCATCTTCACACAATCCCATGTAATGAACAAGAATGGGATAAAGAGTTGGCTTACAATCGCCACTTCACACAATACATAATAAAATCATACATCATTCAAGATACACACATTGGTCCGACTACGGAACCAAAATAAAAGAAGACAACCCAACTGCTAGATCCCCGATCGTCCCGACTGGGCACCACTACTGATCAACGTGAAAAGAAACAACACAACGAACAAGATCTTCGTCGAGCTCCCACTTGCGCTCAGTTGCGTCACCTGCACTGGTCTCATCGGCACCTGCAACTGTTTGGAAGTAACTGTGAGTCACGAGGACTCAGCAATCTCACACCCGCGAGATCAAGACTATTTAAGCTTATAGGAAAGGATGGGGTAGTGAGATGGAGCTGCAGAAAGCACTAGCATATAAGGTGGCTAACATACGCAAATGAGAGCGAGAAGAGAAGCAACAGAACGGTCGTCATCTAGCAATGATCAAGAAGTGATCCTGAACACCTACTTACGTCAAACATAACCCAGAAACCGTGTTCACTTCCCGGACTCCGCCGAGAAGAGACCATCACGGCTACACACGCGGTTGATGTATTTTAAATAAGGTCAAGTGTCAAGTTCTCTACAACCGGATATTAACAAATTCCCATCTGCCACATAACCGCGGGCACGGCTCTCGAAAGTTTATACCCTGCAGGGGTGTCCCAACTTAGCCCATTATAAGCTCTCACGGTCAACGAAGGATATTCCTTCTCCCAGGAAGACCCGATCAGTCTCGGAATCCCGGTTTACAAGACATTTCGACAATGGTAAAACAAGACCAGCAAAGCCGCCCGATGTGCCGACAAATCCCGATAGGAGCTGCACATATCTCGTTCTCAGGGCAACACCGGATGAGACATCCTACGAGTAAAACCAGACCTCGAGTTTCCACGAGGGGGCCCCGCAGTCTACTCAGTTCGGACCAACACTCGAAGGAGCACTGGCCCGGGGGGGTTAAAATAAGATGACCCTTGAGTCTGCAGAACCCAAGGGAAAAGGGGATATGTGGTAGCAAATGGTAAAACCAAGGTTGGGCCTTGCTGGAGGAGTTTTATTCAAGGCGAACTGTCAAGGGGGTCCCATAAATCACACAACCGCGTAAGGAACGCAAAATCAAGGAACATAACACCGGTATGACGGAAACTAGGGCGGCAAGAGTGGAACAAAACACCAGGCATAAGGCCGAGCCTTCCACCCTTTACCAAGTATATAGATGCATTAATTAAGATAAGAGATATCGTGATATCCCAACATAAACATAATCCAACATGGAGCAATCTTCATCTTCACTTGCAACTAGCAACGCTATACGAAGGGGCTGAGCAAAGCGGTAACATAGCCAAACAATGGTTGCTAGGAAGGGTGAAAAGGTTAGGGCTGACATGGCAGTATGGGAGGCATGATATAGCAAGTGGTAGGTAGCGCAGCATGGCAAAAGAACGAGCAACTAGCAAAGCAAAGATAGAAGTGATTTCGAGGGGTGGTCATCTTGCCTGAAATCCCGCAAGGAAGAAGAACGAGTCCATGAAGAAGACAAGCGGACGTAGTCGAACGAATCCTCACAACTCCGGAACGAAACCGAAGCTAACGAGAGAAGCAACCCGGAAAGAAACAAACAACATAGTAAACAACCACCACATACACATGGCATGATGCAAAAACAAATATGATGCATGTCCGGTTAAATATGCATGGCATGGCAAAGTGCACAAACGAAACTACAAGTTAAGTGGAGCTCAATATGCAACGAGTTGCATATTGACGAAACACCACATCAGTTATTTAGTTCGCTCTTGTTTATGTAACCAACAATATTAAATGTTGTTAACCATGGCAAGGGGTGAAGCATAATTAAACAACCTATCTAGGCACGTTTAAATGAGGCCGGAAATAACAAACGACAATACCGGAAAATCCCCATATGTCATTTAGCAATTTTAATACAAACACAATTTTAAACATTTGAATGTTGTTATCCTGATGCGAATGAGAGATGTAAGTTATATGCAATTTTATGAAAGTGTTGGTATAAAATGATACGAGGCATTTGTTACCGTGGTGGAAAAAAGGGGTGCTACGGCAACGAATCCGAAAATGATGCCACGGCACCATATCGGTTCTGGTAGCTAATGGAGATACCGGTGCAAAAGAGAATTGTGTGGATGTGTGAAATGCGCAAGAGATGGTGGGGTGCTCCCGGATTCCGGGTTCCCACGGTACGGCGGCATGGCAATCGAGGAACGTGCAAAGACCTCTCTCGGAAACGGTGCAAACACGAGCATCTCATACAACACACATGCATTCGGTCCACGGACGTCGTCTCGGGGTTATACCTTCGAGGCGTGACTTTTCGGAATGGATCAAGTTCGTAGAGGAAGTAGTTGTACACGGCGACGGTATTAGAAGTAGTGGTTCACATCTCGCAATCGTGCAAACTCCGTAGATGTTCGGGGTCGTCGGTAGAGGTACTTGATGCAATCCATGCAAACGGTGCTTGTTCGGGCATCGGTCTGGACGAAGGTGTACTTGGCCAACGTAGTGGTACTCGACGACTTGTCGAACCCAAGCGACGGTAGTCGTACACGACGCGTTGTGGAAGTAGTTGAACTCACGGTCTTCGCGGCGACGGTAGTCGTACACATTGACGAGGTACTTGACGTTTCGGTGTGTAGTCGTTCGAGCGTCCGTGTGGTCTTGCCGTTTTTGTCAAGTTCGACTACACCGCCGTGACCTCGGAGTTGGACCGCAAGGGGCGAAGGGACGAGCAGGCAGGGTGCGGGGGTCGTCAAGGAGGAGGTTGACCAGGTTCTTGCTGAAACTCCGGCACGGGGAGCAGTAGGGCAAAGCTACGGCAGCAAGGGCGGCAGAGGCAACGGAGGCGCTAGCAGAGGAGGATCGAGGCGCGGTGGAGCTGGGGTGAGGGGGGCGCTCAGCCCCTTAGTGGGCTGGTTTGCCCCCTCCCCTTGGCCCATGGGGACCCCAACACTTGTTGGGGCCCCCGCGAAACCCCTTTTGGTGACGCTGGTCATCACCCGGCATCCCCGGAACAATTTCGGACTCCAATACCCTTCATCCAATATATCAATCATCACCTCCGGACCGTTTCGGAGTTCCTCGTCATGTCAGGGATCTCATCTAGGACTCCGAACAACCTTTGGTACCACCATAATGAATCAACTATACTTATATCCTCACCAAACGTTAAGTGTGTAGACCCTGTGGGTTCGAGAATTATGCAGACATGACCGAGACACCTCTATGGTCAATAACCAATAGCGGGACCTGAATGCCCATATTGGTTCCTACATTCTATGAAGATCTTATCGGTCGAACCTCGATGTCAAGGATTTAGCTAATCCCGTATATAGGTCCCTTTGTCTATCGGTATGTTACTTGCCCGAGATTCAATCGTCGGTATCTCCATACCTAGGTCAATCCCATTACTGGCAAGTCTCTTTACTCGTTCCGTAATACAATATCCCGTGGCTAACTCATTAGTCACATTACTTGCAAGCTTTTTCTGATGTTGTATTACCGAGTGGGCCCTGAGATACCTCTCCGTCATACGGAGTGACAAATCCCAGTCTTGATCCATGCCAAATCAAGAGACACCCTCAAAGATACCTGTAGAGCACCTTTATAGTCACCCAGTTACGTTGCGACATTCGGTACACACAAGGTACTCCGCCGGTGTCAGTGAGTTGCATGATCTCATGGTCATAGGAACATATACTTTGACATGCAGAAAACTATAGCAATAAACTTGATACGATCATATGCTACATTTATAGTTTGGGTCTTGTCCATCACATCATTCTCCCAATGATGTGATCCCGTTATCAAATGACAACTAATGTCTATGACTAGGAAACCATATCCATCTTTGATCAACCATTAGTTTGGTAGAGGCTTACTAGGGACATATTGTTGTTTATGTATCCACACATGTATTTGAGTTTCCAATCAATACAATTCTAGCATGGATAATAGACGATTATCATGAACCGGGGAATATGATAATAAATAATTTATTATTACCTCTAGGGCATATTTCCAACAACAATATGGCCCAAGTGCGATAAAAAACTTCTTGCAAGTAGTAGTTGTTCTTCTTCACAGTGTTTTGAGTGACTGTCATGTTCTGAAGAATTGCACCAAACTGACGCTTGACCCACTTGTGATTTCGATCAACTTTCTGATGAAGACTGAGGAGAACTTCACGATCAGTCATTACCCATAGAGGAGTGGCTTGAGGATTTTGCTTTGAAGCTTTTGCGGCAGAATCTTGACTTGCAGAGTCATAATTGGTGGAATAGGATGCAGCTTTGCAAAACTGTCCATCCAATGGTCGAGTGCCTTCATCAACAATAGCAGCCTTGCCCTTCTCATCAGCTGAGGAAATGGTACTTTTGAGGACTTCAATAGGTGGCAAATAGCTCAGATGATTTTGAAAGTCAGCCTTATAATGAATTGTAGACCTTGATCTGATGAATTTCATTATCCAGGGAGCATAAGGCTTGAACTTAAAAGGTGACAAAGCAGCATTGGCCGAAGTCCCCATGAAGAAATCGTGGTAGTTGATAGGAATACCATGTATGATATTGAACAGCAGATTCTTCATGATGCCGACAACTTCCTCTTCATCAGAGTTGTGGCCCTTGATTGGACTGAGGGTTTTGGTCAAGATGCGACAAACTATCCTTGGCACATAGAGCAATTCCTTCACGAGGAATGTGGTCCTTGGAGCTTGGCCAGCCTTCAAAGGCTTCATCAACACTTGCATCAAATGATTTGAGAGTTCAGGTTCCTCATAGATGAGCCTTACACCTTCAATGGGAGGACTGACTAGGATGGCGTGAAGCAATTCAGAGGCCGGTGCTTTGTAATGAATATTTTCAGACATCCAGTCAGCACCCATGAATTCACATCTTCAACATTTCTAGTGAGGTGCAGTGTTGCGTAGAATTGAAGAATGAGTTCTTCATTCCAGTCACAGATGTCAGTGCAGAGGTTCACGAGCCCAGCGTCATGAAGAACACTCAGGATAGGTTGGAAGCAAGGGAGTGATTCCATATCCACGTGAGGAATTTGTTGATGCTCAAATAACTTGTCCTTATCATAAAGAAGTGAAGAATAAATGTTCATCCGACTGGCTGTCCAGAAGCGCTTGCGTCGAAGTCTTGCGAGTCATAGGGATTGTAATCCGTGAAGAAATGATGCTCAGCAAAGAAACCATCAGCTTTGAATTTCTGCTTCTTTGTATGAGGATTTTGTGGCTTGGGATGAAGATTAACAGTTGAATTCTTCATAGCCTCTTGGTGCACAACCTCTGGAGCCACGGACTGAGGAATTCAGCGGCAGATTCATCTGGAGCAGTCTTCGCCTCCATTTCTTCAGCATTAGAAGCTAGAACTTATTCTGGAATAGAATGAAGTGAAGTTTGACGTTCTTCAGATCCTGCATGAATTTCTTTAGTTTGTCCAAGAAACTGAGGAATTTGATGCAGAGGAGTGGTCAATGGTGAATTTGGACGATGTCTTTCCCAATAATCATCATTCAAAACTGGTGTAGTAGACCCAATGTCCATGTCCTCATCTTCTTCATCTATTTCTTCAATGCCTGCCTCTTCAGCTGTGAACTGAGGCATGGGCGATAATACCAGTGGAGTTGAAGGGATATCATCCACTTCAATTTCTTCGTCCAACTGCTCTGAAGTAGCGGCAGAGAGATTTTCTTCATCAGTGTCATCAGGTATGACATAATCCACACCAAAGGGAACAATCTCCTTTGAAGGCATGCTTGAGATAGGAACAGTATCAATGGGGTTGATGAATGAGCTTGACAAAGTCTTCACTTTCTTGGGAGCTGAAGACTCTGTAGTTGCTAATGCTTTCCTTTTCTTCATAGCTGCCTTCTCTGCAGCCTTAGTCTTCTTCACTTCTGATGCAGAAGGAAGATTGATATTCTTCATCTGTGATAACTTTGTAGGAGGAGCAGATAAAGTGGGTTGTATTTCTTTAGGCACAACTGATGCGGTTGCCCTGGCATGTTCAGTGTCTTCAGGCGCAGCAGCAGATTCTTCAGCTTGCCTGGGATGTTCTTCAGGCGCAACATTGGAGGTTGCCCTGGCAGTTTTCTTCAGGAGCTGGAATTTCTTCAGCAGCCCTGGTACTTTCAGTTTCTTCAACACTCTGATTTTCGTCAGCTGTGCTAGCATTCTCTAAAGTAGGCTAAGCAGATGCTTCAGCCTGAGGAATTTCTTGTTGCGATGTAGCTGCAACATTTGGTTTGAATCCCTTTGGCGTTTTGACAAATCTGACTTTGGCACCTAACCAATCTGCACGATATGCATCAAATTCATCACTGAGATCTTTGATCTCCTTTTGCAGATTCAAAAGTTCTTTAGGAGACATCTTTACAACATTCTTCTTCAGAAAACACTCCTTCTTGTACTGAGCTTTCTTCACTTGTTTGGCCTTTTCAAACTTCCACTTTTCTTCATTTATGAAGGCCATCAACATATGACTTTGGCCAGGCGTGAGGTTGAAGTCAGGCAGAGGAGTGTTAGGGTCCTTGTGCCATAGGTCAATGAAATCGAGGATCTTCTTCGGATACAGTAAAAGAGGCACAACACTGCATTTGGCTCTAGCAGCCCTTTGTTGCCTGTCTCTGATGATCTCAGCAATTTCTTCATCATCAGCTGCATCGTCATCAGACGGAACTTGGAAGGCAACATGCTTCTTGTGAGGACTTGGCCTTGAGCCGTGTCCAGCAGAAGCCTTTTTCTTTAGCAAAGTTGGACCTGTTGAGGATTGTGGCCGAGCTGAGGAACTTGCAGATGCTCCTGAAGTAATTGAGATCCAGTAGTCCGTTGGCACGTGGCAACACTACAAAAAAAAGACACATCCATGACATTTTGGGCCGAACGATTTTTTTTTCTGTCATGCTTATGACACTTCTATGACAATAATAGTGACAAAACCCGGTATCGTCATAGATGTGGTGGGCTCCTACTTCTATGAAAAAAAATCATGACAGAAAATGAGCTTTTTGTCCTGGGTGGGCCAGAGACGCAGCTGCATGACATTCTTTGGGCCGTCCATGACGGAAAACACCATGGTAGAAGCGAGGGCGAGGAAAATATCGGGGAGTTCCCGGTTACGGTGGGTGGTCGGGGCCGACCGATGCACGGAGGTTTGAGCATTTCTCTCGTACACATACGTGCGTGTGTGCGAGGTGTTGGGATCTAAATGAACCCGAGCGAGGCGTTCGCCTACTGAACCCGAGCGATTGCACTGCAGGCTATGCGTTAATGAACCCGAGCGATCCCTTGATGTTAACTGAACCCGAGTGATTCCTTTGCTACTGCTACTAACTGAAGCCGATCAAACCTGCTGCCTCCTTCCCTTGATGAACAGTAAATGTTGTTGGGGGGGGGGTTGGATGAATAGGACCCCGTGGTAGTAGAGGTCGTTGCCGCTGGATGAACAGGACCCCGATCGAGGAGGCGTGGGGGTGGATGAACAGTAGCCGGTTGAGGGACCCTGTACATGGAGGGCTAGTTGAACAGGACCCCGTGGAGGGGCTGGTTGAACAAGACGCCGTGGAGGGCTGGTTGAACAATGGCCAGTGGAGGCTGGATGAACAGTAGCCGGGGAGGCTGGATGAACAGTAGTTGGTGGAGGCTGGAGGAGGTCGATGGTGGATGAAAAGTAGCAGGTGGAGGCTGGAGGAAGTCGACGGTGGATGAACAGTAGCCCATGGAGTCCTGTTTTGCGGTACACCACACCCCTCTCGATCAATAGGACCCTGTTTCGACCGTAGGCGCTCCAACACTAGTCCGTTTCCTCCGTTTTGCGGCACGCCACAGCCCTCCCGATCAACAGCACCCCGTTTCGACCGTACGCGGTCGAACACAAGTCCGTTTCCTCCGTTTTGCGGTACGCCAGACCCTTCCCGATGAACAGGACCCCGTTTCAACCGTATGTGGTCAAACAGAAGGCCCGTTTCCTCCGTTCTGCGGTACGCCAGACCTCGTTTCGGCTGTTCCGTCCAAGCCGGTTGGCTCCCGATGAACATGACGTATTTCGTTGCCTCCTGATGAAGACGACACATTCCGTTGCCTCCCCATGAACACGACACAGTTTCTCCGTTCCGACCCAGCCGGTTGGCTTCCGATGAACAGGATTAGTCGCTGTACGCGTTAGAGACCCCGCCCGTATGTACATACGTAGCTGTATTTACTATCTTGCAGCGTGGCCGTACATACGTGTACACGATATAGATGGGACTGCGTGACATGCTACGTCGGCGCCTCTACTTCAACACGTGCCGCTCCCTACTCAGCCACGGTACGTCACTGCAGAGACACCGATCGACCGCTATGTACGTACACGTTCGCGGCCGGACCGATAACGCTACCTTCGCTTCAACCTGGTGGGTCCCAGCTGTCAGGGGGGAAATGTTTTTTTTTGAAAATACAGAGGCGGTGGATGAATCATTATTTTGCGCGTAATAAGGAGGCACTTCCTTGCGTGCGGCCATGGACCCAGCTGTCAGCCTCTCCGCTTACAGTCCTCTTCTGATGGCTGTCGTTCGATGACCGCGTTGACGACACTGTACCGCCCGAGAGCACCAAGGTGGTGGACGACGGCGCGACCTAGGAAGGGAACGACCCAGAGCCGAGGAATATGCAGCAGTGGATGCCCACGCGGAGGGGAGTACGAGGGCTGACTCTTCGGCTGCGGTTTGTGGCTGCCATCTCCGGAGAATAACAGGGGGTGTGGGTGAGTAGAGGGAAGGCATGGCCAGTAGTAGTATGGTCGGGCGGTGAGGCCTGCACGGCAGCACAGCTGGCCACGGGAGGCTGGAGCAGGTGGTACGGCGGGCGCAAGTTTGGGCGGCTGGAGCAACAAGACCAGAGGTTGAAGACGCAGCTTGGCCGTTGGATTAACATCGAACGGTCAGTGCAGCTAGAATCGTTTATTGACTAAGTTGACAAAGCCCTGCGTACGCGTTAACTTAATAGGCCCACAAGTCGGCCTACAAATCTGGTGGGTCCCAGCTAGCAGGGGGAATCAATTTTTTTCGCGTAATAAGATGTTTTCTGGTTTTTTTATTTCTTATTTTTCGAGTTAGAATAAAAAATAAAACAATTTAGGATCTTCGGTACAATCTGTATTTTCACGAAAAGGATCATAATAAAGCTGGTGGGCCCCAGCTGTCACGGAGAGGAAACATTTTATTTCCACATAATAAAGGAAGCACTTTCTTGCGTGCGAAGATGTAGCTAGTGGGTCAAACCTGTCAGCGGGAGAAATTATTTTGTTTTCACATAATACGGGGGCACTTGCTGCGTGCGGCCATGGGCCATGTGCGCCCTACTGTCGGCCAATCCACGTACATGCCTCATCTGAGCCGCGCCCTGATCCAACGGCTGGCTGGCGGCAGGTTAGGCCATGCCTTGCTGTGGGAAAGGCACTGGATCTTTGTCCCCGATGGCTGTCGTTTGTTGACAAATTTCACCACGCCGCGCCGAGAGAACCAACGCAATGAATGATGGTGAGTATTACGAAGGGAACGACCCGGAGCCGGCGAAGACACAGCAGTGGATGCCCACGCGGAGGGGAGCACGAGGGTTCACTGGTTCGGCTGCGGTGTGAGGCTTCCGTCGCCGGTGAAGAACAGGAGGTGTTGGTGAGTAGAGGAATGGCCTGGACGGCGTTTGGGAGTAGAGTGGGCCGGTGAAGCCTGCGCGGCAGCACAGCCGTCCACGGGAGGCGGTAGCAGGCGGTACCGCTGGTGGTGGTTTGGGGGGCTGAGGCAAGAATATCCGAGTTTGAAGAAGCATTACAACTATTGGATGGACATCCAACGGCCACTGCTACTAGAATCATGTCTTGACTATAAGCTTACAAAGCCTTCCGTATGCCTTAGTAGGCCCGCAAGCCTTCCGTACGCGTCACTGACTATAATTCTCAAACAAATAGTAGGCCCACAAGTGAGCATCACATCTGTGGCACAGAACATATAGCACATATGTACAACCCATTTTTGAATTCTAATGGAATTTACTACAACCCATTTACAGTTTGTTAAAATTACAGCCCATTTTCTAGCCAGGACAACGATTACTAATTTAAACCAACCTCTCAAAATAGAATTCAACCAAAAATCCCACATTTTGATGGGATCTGAAAAAATTATCCTGAAATTTCGAGTCAGATTAAATATAATTTCAAAATGAATTTGTATTAGGTAAAAATCTAAAAAATACTGCGCGCGCAATAAGTAATGAAATGAAAATTCCCAAATTCAAAGAATAATATTTTTGAAACTAATTACCTGCTTGGTGCGTTTTTCTATATTTACAGCCCAGTTTTTATAATTACATCCCATTTATTATTTCTTAAAGCCCATTTTCTTGTTAGGCCTAATAGGAAAGATTTACAGCCCAGCGGGGCGGAGAATAACAAGTTGACCTGGGTTGGGTATTCCACAAAAAAAGTATAGCTGGGCTAGCCATTTACACCTTGAGAAAATAATATCTGGACTGGATATTTGGTCGAGATAAAATAATAGCCTGGGCTAGATAGGCCACAGCCCGCTCAGTTGATACCGTGCTCCTCTGAACAACAACAAACACATCGCTTAAGAATAACTCCGCTTACACCTAAAAAAATACTGCTCCAGCTGTTGGGTCCCAACTGTCGGCCGCTCCTTGTGCAATTCTCTCGTTTATTGACTATATAGGTTGACGATGGTGTGGGACCGTGATGTCAGGAAACCAGGAGGAAGCAAAAAAAATATAGTTGTATATAATAAGGAGGAACTTGCGTACGTACGGCTATGCCCCTAGTGGGTCCCTATTGTCATCCAGTCAAAATAAAGTCATCTCCTGAATCATCGTGTTCGTTGACCATGTTGACAATGCTCGGCGCCACGGCGAGCGCAACAACTCGAAGGACGACGGAGAGGGCCTCGCGGGCCCTACGGATGGTCTGATACAGCGCCCGCTGCTCATTCAGGAAGCTAGGATCATCGGACACCTATGAGCACCTTCGAGAGACTGAGATGACATGAAACGGTAAGGCCGCGCTTGGGAGCTGTGGTTTATTTCACACCTGTATTAAGATACAAGTGTAATTTACTCGTCATCGGAAACAATGCGTAAAATATAGGCGTAATGAAAACCGAGGGCCCGAGGTCTGTAACAAAAACTGGCGAGTTACATGTGTAATTTGAGAGACCAGTTGAAAGTGCGTTATATCGACTAGAGGGGGGGTGAATAGGCGATTTTTATGAATTCTTCATTGAGGAATTTGCCAATGAGGAAATTCCTTGGCGAAGAACTACTTGCAGCGGAATAAGTACTCAAAAGTATGCATAGCAGAACACAAGCATGATCATCATGATGAAATGAAGACAAGCACAGAGTACAGAAGCGTAAACACAGGATAGCACAAGATGAAGACAAACAGACTGAAGAAATTGAACTGAGGAAACTGAGAAAGTCTTCAGTCAAAGTCTTCAAACACAGATATAAATAAGTGCACAACACAGTTATGAGGAAATGAAAGAGTTGAGGAAATAGAACCAGTAAGCTTGGTGAAGACAATGATTTGGTAGACCAGTTCCAACTGCTGTCTCAGTTGTACGTCTGGTTGGAGCGGCTAGGTATTTAAACCTGAGGACACACAGTCCTCACCGTATTCTCCTTCAGCTAAGGTCACACAGACCTCGCCCAATCACTTGTGGTAAGTCTTCAGGTGACATCCAAACCATCACAGACTCGATCACTCGGCGATCCACAATTTCCTCTTGGATGCTCTAGACCATGACGCCTAACCGTCTGGAAGAACCACAGTCTTCAAAGGTAACAAGCGTCGGATCCACATAGGATCAATCTCTTCAGTGATGCTCAATCACTTTGGGTTTGTCGATGTTTAGGTTTGGGTTTTCCTCACTTGATGATTTTCGTTCAAAAGTCCTCGGAGGATGGGATGCTCTCAAATGACAAGTGTCAGTTTCTCTCGGAGCAGCCAACCAGCTAGTGGTTGTAGGCGCGGCTATTTATAGCCTAGGGAGCAGCCCGACATGATAAGACATAAATGCCCTTCAATGATATGACCGTTAGGTGGGTAGATATTTTGGGACAGCTGGCGCATAGCACAGCAACGGTCGGAAATTTGAGTATCAAATTCCTCAGGGCTATCATGTTCCTCACTGTGTAGGCAATCCGCACTGGCGAATTCCTAACTCCTTAGTCAGAACAAATTCCTCAGAGACTAGAAGAACTTCGTCTCTGTCACTGAAGAAATTGACTGAACTGTATGAGATTTCCAATGGCTTCACTCAAAGGGATTGGTAGGTGTAGGATTTTTAGTTGAGCATCACATGGAAATTTTTCCTTAGTATTTCCTCGACCCCCTTTTACAGTACGGTGTTTGCTATGACTCAAGAAAGAGAAAATGAAACTACGAAAACAAAAGTCTTCACGCTTCATGTTCCTCAAATGAATACGAAGTCTTCAAGGTCACACAAATTTCTTCACTTTCAAAGTCTTCAGAAATCCAAAGTCTTCAGTCGAAGAACTTCATTTTTAGGGGTCGACTTTCTATGTAAATATCGAACTCCTCATAGACTTATAGACCTGTGTACACTCATAAACACATTAGTCCCTTAACCTATAAGTCTTCAATACACCAAAATCACTAAGGGGCACTAGATGCACTTACAGTCTCCCCCTTTTTGGTGATTGATGACAATATAGGTTAAGTTTTCAACGGGGATAAACATATGAAGTGTAAATACTGATATTGAGGAATTTGATTGCAAGATATAGAAGAACTCCCCCTGAATATGTGCATAGTGAGGAATTTGCTTTTGAAGCAATGCACACTTGAAGAGTTGAATCATGGAGATATCCCCCTATATCTTGTAATTCATACACGCATTTGACATAATATATGAAGAATTTGAAATGCATGATGAAATATGGTGACTGATGTAATTCAGCATGCGTGCAATAACATTAACGAGGAATAAGCATGTAGAAGAAACAGCAAAAGTATCAGGCCACCATAGAGTTTTAAGTTTACAACTCGATCCAACAAAGTCATCAGAAGAACGAGAGCTGTAACTTAGAAAAAAACGCCCATATAAGATAGACCAGCTAGTAGACTAACTCAAATTTCTCCCAAGCGTTTTTTTCTAAGTTACAACTCTCGTTCTTCTGATG
>NC_057814.1:79590392-79591545 GCF_018294505.1 Triticum aestivum | reverse complement strand
CTCTATGGTGGCCTGATACTTTTGTTGTTTCTTCTGCATGCTTATTCCTCGTTAATGTTATTACACGCATGCTGAATTACATCAGTCACCATATTTCATACACGCATTTGACATAATATATGAAGAATTTGAAATGCATGATGAAATATGGTGACTGATGTAATTCAGCATGCGTGCAATAACATTAACGAGGAATAAGCATGCAGAAGAAACAGCAAAAGTATCAGGCCACCATAGAGTTTTAAGTTTACAACTCGATCCAACAAAACCATCAGAAGAACGAGAGTTGTAACTTAGAAAAAAAATGCCAATATAAGATAGACCCGCTAGAAGACTAACTCAAATTTCTCACCCTTTGTCATCGAATGACCAAAAGGTTCGAAAATGAGGACTAACGCCCCTGAAGAATATCAAGTTGATGAAGGAGCGCCAGCGTTGTTGGGGTCGTTTGGTTGAGTAGGGCCTGCCGCAGTGTCGTCCAAGTCTTCATGTTCATCGGTGTCGCCCGATGAAGAATAGGAGCTGGACACCAAGGACGGAACCTTGACCTTCTTGTATTTCTTCGATGGAGGGGCAGACCAGTCAAAGTCCTCCTGGAGACCCATTTTCTTCAGATCTTCTTCGCCGTAAATGTGAGACAGAACAGCCCAGGTGCGGTTGAGGGTTTCATGAAGGTGGTAGTGGTTTTTCTTCACTGCATTGTGGGTAGCAGTCATGTTGTGAAGAATTGAACCAAACTGACGCTTGACCCATTTGTGATTGCGATCAACCTTCTGAGGAGAAGCTCACGGTCAGTTATCACCCTGGGAGCTGTGCCTTGAGGATTTGCCTTGGTGGCGTTGGCGGCAGAGACATGGGTGGCAGAGTCATCATTGGTGGAGTAGGATGTAGCCTTGCGAAATTGACCATCCAATGGACGAATGCCTTCATCAATGACAGCACACTAGTAGAAAAAGAGGCTTCCATACGCCCCCATTAGTCCCCAAAACAATCGAACCGCGACAAAAGGGACCTTTAGTCGCGGTTTGGGAGGAGACCCGCGACCAACTATCTGGGCCCAGCGCGCTCGGTCGACAGCTGGCGGACGGGAGGGGCTTTAGTCCCGGTTGGCCTGGCCAACCGGGACTAAAGGTCCCCGAAGGCCTTTAGTCGC
>NC_057814.1:79584882-79589437 GCF_018294505.1 Triticum aestivum | reverse complement strand
CCGAGCCACACTTGAGCTTTCTCATTTATTTTTCCTCCGCGATCGCGGTTAGCAACTTGAACCTTTCATGTGTCATTGATAAAATATGCATGTGTGTAGTTCATTGTTTAATTTGTATTATTTCTAGCTAGTTAGTTTAACAAATGCATGATGGTTAATTATATACTTTATATAATAATAATGCAGATGAATCGGCAATGGATGTACGGTCCCCGACTCTCCGGCGAGTTCACTACGGGTTTGAAAGATTTCCTCGTAGTGGCAAATGCGAACAAGCAGCGAGGTTTTATTATCTGTCCATGTGCTGTCTGTAAGAATCAGAAGGGTTACTCCTCCTCAAGAGAGGTTCACATGCACCTGCTTCGGCGCGGTTTCATGCGAAGCTATAATTGTTGGACCAAGCATGGAGAAAGAGGGGTTAGAATGGAAGAAGATGAAGAAGGGGATGATATGGATGACAACTATCATGATCATTTCGGTGATACTTTCATGGAGGATGATGCTGAAGGTGGGGAAGGGTTAGGTGAAGGTGAAGAAGAGGCACATGATGAGCCCGCTGATGATCTTGGTCGGACCATTGCTGATGCACGGAGATGCTGCGAAACTGACAAGGATAGGGAGAATTTGGATCGCATGTTAGAGGATCACGAAAAGTCGTTGTATCCAGGATGCGATAATAGTCTGAAAAAGCTGGGCTGCACACTGGATTTGCTAAAATGGAAGGCACAGGAAGGTGTAGGTGACTCATCATTTGAAAATTTGCTGAAAATGTTGAAGCATATGTTTCCGAAGAATAACGAGTTGCCCGCCAGTACGTACGAAGCAAAGAAGGTTGTCTGCCCTCTAGGTTTAGAGGTTTTGAAGATACATGCATGCATTAACGACTGTATCCTCTACCGCGGTGAATACGAGAATTTGAATGAATGCCCTGTATGCACTGCATTGCGTTATAAGATCAGAGGCGATGACCCTGGTGACGATGTTGAGGGCGAGAAACCCCGGAAGAGGGTTCCCGCCAAGGTGATGTGGTATGCTCCTATAATACCACGGTTGAAACGTCTGTTCATGAACAAAAAGCATGCCAAGTTGTTGCGATGGCACAAAGAGGACCGTAAATCCGATGGGGAGTTGAGACACCCCGCTGATGGAACGCAATGGAGAAAGATCGACAGAGTGTTCAAAGATTTTGCAGCTGACGCAAGGAACATAAGATTTGGTCTAAGTACTGATGGCATGAATCCTTTTGGCGAGCAGAGCTCCAGCCATAGCACCTGCCCATGACTCTATGCATCTACAACCTTCCTCCTTGGTTGTGCATGAAGCGGAAGTTCATTATGATGCCAGTGCTCATCCAAGGTCCAAAGCAACCCGGGAACGACATCGATGTGTACCTAAGGCCATTAGTTGATGAACTTTTACAGTTGTGGGCCAGACCTGGTGTACGTGTCTGGGATGAGCACAAAGGAGAGGAATTTGACCTACGAGCGTTGCTTTTTGTAACCATCAACGATTGGCCTGCTCTCAGTAACCTTTCGGGACAGACAAATAAGGGATACAATGCATGCACGCACGGCTTACATGAGACTGAAAGTGTACGTTTGGTTAATTGTAAGAAGAACGTGTACCTGGGTCATCGTCGATTTCTTCCCCGAAATCATAACGTAAGAAAGAAAGGCAAGCATTTCAACGGCAAG
The DNA here is from genome assembly GCF_018294505.1 of Triticum aestivum. NCBI lineage: Eukaryota > Viridiplantae > Streptophyta > Magnoliopsida > Poales > Poaceae > Triticum > Triticum aestivum. The sequence goes on along the minus strand of NC_057814.1, from coordinate 79,587,743 downwards.
GCAGATCACCGGCCGAAGCCTGCGGAACGTACTGGTGCTGAGATATTTGATATGGTCAAGGATTTGAAAGTCATCTTTGGAAAGGGTCATGGCGGACAATCAGTTCCGCGGGGAGTTGACGGGCACGCACCCATGTGGAAGAAGAAATCTATATTTTGGGAGCTAGAATATTGGAAAGTCCTAGATGTCCGCTCTGCAATCGACGTGATGCATGTTACGAAGAATATTTGCGTGAACCTGCTAAGCTTCTTGGGCGTGTATGGGAAGACAAATGATACAAAGGAAGCACGGCAGGACCAACAACTTTTGAAAGACCCAGATGACCGGCATCCGGAATGGTTTCAAGGTCGTGCCAGCTACGCTCTTACCAAGGAAGAGAAGGTCATTTTTTTTGAATGCCTGAGCAGTATGAAGGTTCCGTCTGGCTTCTCGTCGAATATAAAGGGAATAATAAACATGGCGGAGAAAAAGTTCCAAAACCTGAAGTCTCACGACTGCCACGTGATTATGACGCAATTGCTTCCGATTGCTTTGAGGGGGCTCCTACCGGAAAATGTTCGAGTAGCCATTGTGAAGCTATGTGCATTCCTCAATGCAATCTCTCAGAAGGTAATCAATCCAGAAGATCTACCACGGTTACAGAACGATGTGGTCCAATGCCTTGTCAGTTTCGAGTTGGTGTTCCCACCATCCTTCTTCGATATTATGACGCACCTCCTGCTCCACCTAGTCGAAGAGATTTCCATTCTCGGTCCTGTATTTCTACACAATATGTTCCCCTTTGAGAGGTTCATGGGAGTATTAAAGAAATATGTTCGTAACCGTGCTAGGCCAGAAGGAAGCATCGTCAAGGGCTATGGAAATGAGGAGGTAATTGATTTCTGTATTGACTATGTTCCTGACCTTAAGCCGATTGGTATTCCTCAATCGCGGCACGAGGGGAGACTAAGTGGAAAAGGCAAGATCGGAAGGAAATCCACGATATGTATGGACGGTCATTCTATGACTGAAGCACACCACACAGTTCTGCAAAATTCCAGCTTTGTGGCTCCGTACTTCGAGCAACACAAGAATATTTTACGCTCGGACAACCCGGGGAAGCCTGAATCCTGGATTAGAAAGGCCCACATGGAGACTTTCGGCAGTTGGTTGCGAAAACATTTAATGAATGACAATGATGTTGGAGATTAGCTGTACATGTTGGCCAAGAAACCATCTTCGACTATAACGATTTTCCAGGGGTACGAGATAAATGGGAATACATTTTACACCATCGCCCAACATAAAAAGAGCACCAACCAAAACAGTGGTGTCCGCTTTGATGCAGCAACCGAGAATGGGCGAAAGGTCACATATTATGGTTACATAGAGGAGATATGAGAACTTGACTATGGACCCTCCTTTAAGGTCCCTTTGTTCCGGTGCAAATGGTTCAAGCTAACAGGAGGTGGGGTAAAGGTGGACGAGCAATACGGAATGACAATGGTGGATTTCAACAATCTTGGTTACCTTGACGAACCATTCGTCCTTGCCAAAGATGTGGCTCAGGTTTTTTATTTGAAGGAAATGAGTAGCAAACCAAGGAAACGGAAAGATAAGAAAACGATCAGTACATCATGCGATGATCCAAAGCGCCACATTGTTCTTTCAGGGAAAAGAAACATCGTGGGAGTGGAGGACAAGACAGACATGTCAGAAGATTATAATATGTTTGGTGAAATTCCGCCCTTCAAAGTGAACACTGACCCAAGCATTAAGTTAAATGATGAGGATGCTCCATGGATACGGCACAATCGTAAGCAAGCAGGGACACAAGGGAAGAATTGATGTGTAATAATTTATTGTACCAAACTTTGTATTTGGTCGATGAACTGAATGATGTATCAAACCTTTTGTCAAACCTTCAAGGGATCGATGAACTGAATTTTTTAATATATTATTTGTATTTTTAAGATTTTAAAATGAATTAGTTTTATTTTTCTGATTTTTTTGATATATAATTGTATTTTTAAGATTTTAAAATGAATTAGAAACAAAATAATATAAACTTTAATAAAATATATAAGTACAAACAAAATAAAATAAATTTTAATAACATAAATAAAATTTATGACACTAAAATTATCAAAGTATTTTCTGTTCAAAACATTATAAGCAACCTCTAGTATTTTTGAAACTAAAATTATATAAAATTGATTCAACTAAAAATATCGAAGTATTTTCTGTTCAAAATCATTGAAAGCTAAAAGAATTTTCATAAAGAACTTTTTTTCTTAGAAACTTTAATAGCAAAAATAATTATCATAAAGTAAAATAAATAAGTAATTAGAAACAAAATAAAATAAAATAAATAAGTTTTTTGTTGTAAGTAGAAACAAAACAAAATAAATAAAGCAAAAAAGAAAACAAAAAACAGGCAAAAAATAAAAAATATGCCACCTACTAGGCCACCACGGCCTGAATACGACTAGAAACCCATCGATGGGCCAGGATTCAGGCCCGCAGAAGGCCTAGTAGGCCCATCAGGCATAGCAGTCACAATTAGGCCCGTAAGCCTGCAATGGAGAGGAGCTCAAGAGGGGAGCGGCAGTGGGGCTTATAAACCACTGCGCGCCCCTCTCAACTAGCGAGGTGGGACTAAACTAGCGAGGGGAGCGGCACAATGCCTTTAGTCGCGGTTGGGGAGGCGGACCGCGACTAAAGGGTACCCTTTAGTCGTGGTTGTTGTCCCCAACCGCGACTAAAGGGTCTTTCTGCGTGGGAAAGAAAGCGGCGCCAAAACCCTTTAGTCCCGGTTGGGGAGGAGGACCGCGACTAAAGGTACCCTTTAGTCGCGGTTGGTGTGGCCAACCGCGACTAAA
>NC_057814.1:79579728-79584004 GCF_018294505.1 Triticum aestivum | reverse complement strand
GAAGAAGAAGAAAAAAAGAAGAAAAAAGGAAGAAGAAAGAACCAAATGAAAACCAAAAAGAAAAACAAAGAAAACAAAACAAAATACTTGGCAGTGCTCAATAATCTTATTTTTTAATTCCTCCTCCTGTATGTCCCCTTAATCTTATTTTTTAATTCCTTTATACTTAAAGAATTTTTACTACATGCAGGAGTGAAATATGGCGGACGATAGAGCCGAGCCGCTTAGGGATCCGGAGGCTGAACGTTATCTAATGGGCATCATCAACAACGAGATTCCTTATGTGCCGGGCTCAGAATATGAGCAAGAAGAGGATGTAGTCTCTTCTTTTCTGAACCTTGAAGGTGGAACAGAGATTGTCGATGATCAAGAAGGTGAAGGAACGGACATTGTCGACGGAGGTCAACCGTCAACAAACGACGATCTCGAATTGCAAGTAGCAACCACCTCCGGCGAGGTATATATATACATTGAGCCTCACGTGATACAAACTTACTGAAATGTGAATACATATGTATTAACGCGCGCGACTCTCTTTCTTTTTTTAGCCCTCCGGATCGAGTATGACAAAGCGTGGCAAATCCAAGGCGATGAAAACAGGAGAAACAGATGCCATTGAGTTTGTCAATGAAACCGGCAAGCCCCTACAGCACACCTCAAAGTTTATCAACCAATGCGGAGTCGTTGTTAGAGACAACGTCCCGATCACCGTCCAGGAATGGAAGGAGCCAAAGAAGGCACGTATTGGTTTCAGTTTTGTCGACAAGAGAACGAAAAAGGATTGCTGGAGAAAGCTTATGGAACATTTCATTCTACCTCCGGAGTACAACAAAGTCGATGAATTCGGTAACGAGGTTCCGGGTGGACGTCAGAGGAGGAGGCTAGTTAAAGAGTTCGCTCTTCAGAAGATGGGCGAAGCATTCCGGAACTTCAAGAAAAATTTAACCCGTGACTATGTCAACAAGGGCAAGACTCCGGATTTCAATGGACAACATGAGAAACTGAAAGATGATTGGCCAGAATTTGTGAGGCAAAAGCAATCGGAGCATTTCAAGGAAATATCGAAAAGAATAAGGATAATGCGAGTAAGAAAAAGTTCCATCATATTATGGGGCCAGGAGGATACCGCCTTTCGGAGCCTAGGTGGCAGAAGATGGAGGAGGACCTGAGGGTGCGAGGAATCCCTCTAGGTACAGAGGGATGGGACCCAAGGGCCAAAAGCTGGTGGTACGGGCATGGGGGATCGCTAGACCCGGAGACAGGGGTGTGTGTTCACCGGCAGAGACAGTTTGCTACCACCCAAGCCCTTATTGACGCAATGACCCAAGCTCAAGAGGGCTTGATCAAGTTCAATAGAGAGAAAGACGCACTGACAATAGCCCTCGGGAATGATGAACACGGAGGACGTGTACGAGGCAAAGGCAAAGTTCCGTGGAAAGTAGGGTTTTCCCAGGACAATGACCCGTGCTGTTACAGAAGCCGTAAGAGAAAGACGGACCGGGATGCAGATCTTATGACGAAGTTTGCATCGGAACTCCATGAGTTGAAGCAGACCGTGCATGAACTAGTAAAAGAAAAATCGGCTGCAGGGCCGCATGAAGATCATGAAGCGGATCGCGGAAGCCAGCAGTGGAGAAGCAGCGTGGCTTCCACGGATGCCCCGCCTGGTGCTAGTGCACCGATGATCGAGATTCGTGCACCGGAGCCTCACTACCCCGTGGATGATGTAAAGGAGATGAAAGAATGTGATCTGCATTATCCCGTGGGGAACGTTTCCACGAAGGTAGCTAGTGGCAGTGCTTTACCCTGTACACCTGGAGCACTCCACCACAACAACCCCATTGCATATGGCTATGCTCGTGTCACGGTGGAAGACATAGTCCAAGGGTTTGAGGACCTGGAGATTGACAAACCTACACCCGAAGGGGAGAGAAGACTTGGAGATGTCAAGCGCCAGTTCATTCTATGGAAAAAGAAGTACATAGTGTTTCCAGGCGAGGCGCCAAGGCTAGCAAGTCCACCCCCCTCCGATGGTGGTGGTGGTGGTGGCGGTGGTGGTGGTGGTCGTGGTGGTTCACCTACACCTCCTTCACGCCATTCGACGCCGTCCCCCGATCCACAACCTCCGGCGGGTACGACGCCCCCCAATCCTCCTCCGGCGGGTACGACGCCCCCCAATCCACCTCCGGCGAAGAAGCAGAAGCAGGCGGACAGCAAGGAAACCCGCTCCTGGACTATTAACCCGGACCCTTATGTACCTAAGACCACAAGGGTACCGGAGCCATCACTGAAGCCTCTCCTCCCAAGGCCTGGGGAACTTAGTGAAGCTGAAACCAAATTGGCCGCGTCTGCTGATTATGAGAAATGGAAGGCGGATATGAAGGCGATAAAAGAGCCTGAGCCCAAGCAAGTATTCACTGAGAAGCAAAAGAAGTGGGCTAAGGATTTTTTGACGACACCGTCCCAAGCCGAGCTGAATATGTCTGACGACTATGGACTTGAACTTCGTAGGCAAGCAAAAATATTGAAGGAGGAGAAAGAAGAAAGTAAAAAAAGCGGGAAACAAGTTGACCAGCTCGGGATGCAGAAGAAACAATCGATCCCCCCGCTCATAGTGAAAGCCGGTCCGGAAGAGGACCCCGAGATCATAGCAGCTGCGGCAGCACTTGGATTGACTGTAGCGAGTGCCATGAAACAAGCGTCCGAGATGGGTTTGAATCTTCGTGCCTTCTTAGGCCTTGAGGATGCGCCAGTATGTGAGATAGCATTACAATATGTGCGGAATGGGCCTCTCGTCGAGCCTGCGCGGGAGAAGAGTCTACCGCCACAAATGCGAAATCTGCTACGTTGGTACAAGCAATTCATAACATGGGCCGACAAAGAATATATTTATGCGGATGTTACAGAGGAGCATCACACCAAACGGTACTCTATACAAGTTCATATGAGTGAATTGTTCCAGCTGTTCAATCTGCGCGACCTCGACAAATCTATGCTGAGTTGCTACGTTCTGTAAATGATTTATTTCTACCTCATCTCGTTCTTCATTGCCTGCACTATATATATATATATATATATATATATATATATATATATATTGTCCTAACTATATTGTTGCGTACGCTATTATGCAGATTGAAGATTTGGGAATGCAAAATAAGAAACATCCATGATGTTGGGTTCATTGACCCACATATCGTTAATGGACATGTGTTACAATATCACCCCGAAGACGTGGAGAAAGACTTGTACAAGTTTCTTAGAAAGAATCAACTCAAAAGTCATATTCTATTTCCTTACCATTTTGGGTGAGTGTTTCTTTCTTGTGCCCATTCTCTTTTGTTTACTCCATGCATGGTATGTCTAATCGATGAGTTATGCATGACTGTGCATGTAACGTGTCCACAGGTTCCACTGGATTCTGCTAAATATTGAACTTCACACCTCCAGAGTTCTAATCATGGACTCTATGGATTCGGATCCAAAGCGTTGGGCCGACATGAGAAAAATGCTGCAAAAGTAATTATTTTCAATCATTTGAGCTCTATATCGATCGGTCTCTTTCGTTCATTTCCTAATATCAAGTAACTAATAACTCCCTTGTTCATTTAATTTTCTTTGCCCTGTAGGGTTTGGAGACGGTTCTCAGAAGAAATTGTAGGTGAATTCAAACATGAGCTAGATTTCAGAAGGTTAGTTAATGTGGATAAGCAGCCACCGGGGACCAATCTATGTGGATACTATGTTTGTGAGAACATCCGGAGACTAACCTCTGAGCGGAAGGCATCGGATAGCGTGCGGAACGCGACGGATAACTTGCGGAGGAGGCTTAGTCCAGAAGCTCGCCTCCGACCAATTCAAGATGAATTAGCAGGATTTTTCTTGAGGGAAGTCATCAATCCTAAAGGAGAACACTATACCGAGGACGCAGACATTTATATGCATACCCGAGATTGAAACTTGTTCGAAGTTGTATATGGTCCTCCATCCTAATTGTGTATGGAAACTTGTTCGAAGTTGTATATGGTCACCCGAGATTGAATATATATTATATATTCCTCTTGAATTCTTCTTGTTTGAAATTTCATATGCATGTATATAGTATCGTAGAATATGGGTACTGAAACTTCATCAAAATTAAAACAAAACACAAAATAAAATATAAAAGAAATAAAACACTACAAATTAAAAAGAAACCAGGTTTAGGGGGGCTAAAACCCTAAACCTGCGGACGAGGCCTTTAGTCCCGGTTAGCCACGAGAACCGGGACTAAAGG
>NC_057814.1:79579258-79579718 GCF_018294505.1 Triticum aestivum | reverse complement strand
GAAACTTGTTCGAAGTTGTATATGGTCCTCCATCCTAATTGTGTATGGAAACTTGTTCGAAGTTGTATATGGTCACCCGAGATTGAATATATATTATATATTCCTCTTGAATTCTTCTTGTTTGAAATTTCATATGCATGTATATAGTATCGTAGAATATGGGTACTGAAACTTCATCAAAATTAAAACAAAACACAAAATAAAATATAAAAGAAATAAAACACTACAAATTAAAAAGAAACCAGGTTTAGGGGGGCTAAAACCCTAACCCTGCGGACGAGGCCTTTAGTCCCGGTTAGCCACGAGAACCGGGACTAAAGGCCCTCCGCCCCGACGGACCCCTGGCGGCCACGTGGACGGGCCTTTAGTCCCGGTCAGCCACGAGAACCGGGACTAAAGCCTTTAGTCGCGGTTCGTAAGTGGCGCGACTAAAGGGGGGTTCTTTAGTCGCGCATATTTA
>NC_057814.1:79541354-79579248 GCF_018294505.1 Triticum aestivum | reverse complement strand
GAAGTCATCAATCCTAAAGGAGAACACTATACCGAGGACGCAGACATTTATATGCATACCCGAGATTGAAACTTGTTCGAAGTTGTATATGGTCCTCCATCCTAATTGTGTATGGAAACTTGTTCGAAGTTGTATATGGTCACCCGAGATTGAATATATATTATATATTCCTCTTGAATTCTTCTTGTTTGAAATTTCATATGCATGTATATAGTATCGTAGAATATGGGTACTGAAACTTCATCAAAATTAAAACAAAACACAAAATAAAATATAAAAGAAATAAAACACTACAAATTAAAAAGAAACCAGGTTTAGGGGGGCTAAAACCCTAAACCTGCGGACGAGGCCTTTAGTCCCGGTTAGCCACGAGAACCGGGACTAAAGGCCCTCCGCCCCGACGGACCCCTGGCGGCCACGTGGACGGGCCTTTAGTCCCGGTCAGCCACGAGAACCGGGACTAAAGCCTTTAGTCGCGGTTCGTAAGTGGCGCGACTAAAGGGGGGGTTCTTTAGTCACGCATATTTAGTCCCGGTTGCACAGCCGGGACTAAAGGCTGTTGCGAACCGGGACTAAAGGGCTTTTTTCTACCAGTGGCAGTAGCCTTGCCCTTTTCATCAGCTGAGGAAAATGTCCGTTTGAGGACTTCAATCGGTGGCAAGTAGCTACAATGGTTCAGTGTTTCAGCTTTGTAGTTGAGTGAAGACCTTGTTCTGATGAATCTCATGATCCAAGGAGCATAAGGCTTCAACTCAAACGGTGTCATTGCGACATTGGCCAGAGTCCTCATGAAGAAATCATGGAAGTTGACGGGAATGCCATGAATGATATTGAAAAGCAGATTCTTCATGATGCCAACGACTTCTTCTTCATCCGAGTCGTGGCCCTTGATAAGACTCAATGTCTTCGTCAGAATGCGATAGACAGTCTGAGGCACATATAACAATTCCTTCACCAGGAATTTTGTTCTTGGGGCCTGACCTAGCTTCAAAGGCTTCATCAGCACTTGCATATAGTGATCTGTAAGCTCAGGTTCATTATAGACGCAACGAGCAGCTTCAAGGGGAGGACTGAGAGGCAAAGCACGAAGCAATTCAGTAGCTGGTGCCTTGTAGTGAGTATTTTCAGACATCCGGTCCAGCACCCATGAATTCACATCTTCAGAGTCTCCGGTGATGTGCAGAGTTGCATAAAATTGAAGAATGAGCTCTTCATTCCAATCACATATATCAGTGCAGAAATTCAACAGTCTCGCGTCATAAAGAACACTGAGGACTGGCCCGAAGCACGGCAAAGATTCCATATCCACGTGAGGAATGTGCTCATGATCAAAGACTTTGTCTTTGTTGAACAGCACTGAGGGATAAAAATTTGCCTGGCTGGCAGTCCAGAAACGCCTCTTCCTAATGCGAGTAGAGTCATAGGGGTTGTAATCAGTGAAGAATACGTGCTGGCCGAAGAAATCATTAGCCTTGGTTTTTTGCTTCCTTGAGAATGGATCCTTTGGCTTGGGCAGAGGAGTGTCAGTCAGTTGCATTACAACCTCAGGAATCGCAATCTCAGGTTCTTCAGGCTGAGGAATTTCTGGTTCCTCTTGAGTGGCAGCCTGGGTCTTCAATTCTTCATTTTCATTTTCTTCAACTCTAGTGGCTGGAATTTCTTCATGAGCTTCATCAGATCCCATTTGAACTGTAGTTGCTGGGGACTGAGGAATTTGTTGCAATGGTGTGAAGAGTGGAGAGTTGGGGTGCTGACTTTCCCAAAAGTCATCATTCATCACCGGTGTGGTGCAGCCAATGTCCACATCTTCATCTTCCATTTCTTCAACGCCGGCCTCTTCAGCAGTAAACTGAAGCATAGGCGAGGAAACTGTGGGGGTTGAAGGGATTTTATCCACTTCAATTTCTTCATCCATCTGCTCTGACGAAGCAACAGAAGGATTTTCTTCATCAGATCCGCTAGGGATCACATATTCTTCATCAAAAGGGACGATTTCCTTTGATGGCATGGAGGAAACTAGAATAGCATCAATTGGATTAGCAAATGAGCTTGTCAATTTCTTCATCTTCTTCAGTGCTGAAGAATCTGAAGGAGCTGATGCTTTCCTTTTCTTCACTGCTGCATGCTCTGCAACCTTGGTCTTCTTCACATCTGATGCAGATGGAAGGATTGGAGTTGGAGTAGGCGCAGGAGGAGCAGAGGAATGTGGTTGATTTTCTTCAGCCACAACTGATGCAGTTGCCTTGACCTCTTCATTTTCTTCAGGCGCACTACTAGTGGGTGCCCTAGCAATTTCATCAGCGGCTGGAGTGCAGTCATCAGCCCTGGAACTCCCATTTTCTTCAGCAGCCTGATTGTCATCAGCGGTGCTGGTATGTTCTTCAGTTGGCTGAGCAAATGCTTCAGCCTGAGGAATTTCTTGTCGCGATGGGGCTTCAACATTGGAGGTGAACATCTTAGTCAGCTTAACAAACCTGACCTTGGCTCCTTTCCAATCAGCATAGTAAGCATTGAAATCATCGCTGAGGACTTTGATTTCAGACTGGATCTTCACAAGTTCATCAGTTGTCATAGAGACAACGTTGTTCTTTAGGAATTTCTCCTTCCTATACTGTGATTTTTTGAGCTGCCTGGCCTTCTCAAATTTCCATTTTTCTTCTTGGATGAAGGCAGTCAGCATATGACTTTGGCCAGGAGTCAGCTTGAAGTCAGGCATAGGAGTCTTTGGGTCCTTGTGCCAGAGATCAATGTAATCGAGGATCAACTTTGGATCCAAAAGCAGAGGCACATTTGTGCCCTTGGCTCTAGCGGCCCTGACTTGCCTATCTCTGATGATTTCAGCAAGTTCTTCATCATCAGCTTCGTCTTCTTCAGACGGCACTTGGAAGGTGACCTGCTTCTTGTGAGGACTTGGGCGAGAGCCTCGTCCAGCAGTGGTCTTAGTCTTCAGCAGAGAGGGTCATGTTGAAGAATTTGGTGCAGCTGAGGAACTAGCTGAAGCTCCTGAGGCAATAGAGAAGCCTGTAGTCCTTTGGCACGTGGCAAGATGCACAGGTGCTGAGGATTTGGTCGAAGCAACTGAGGACTTTGGAGGGGCAGGAGCAGCGTGAGGAATTTGTTGTGAGGACATTGACGGTGAAGCACTTGGCTTACGCGCAGGCTTCTTTGCCATGGATTTCTTCGGCTTGACAGCAGAGGCCTCAGCAGAGGCAGCAACAGTAGCAGAGTCCTCGTTGAATTTCCTCACTGCATCTTTTGCTTGTTTGGCCAACTTGGCCTGGCGCTTGGCCCATTCTTCAGGATAATGTTCACCATGCTTGAGGCTGGTGAGATCAGCTTCTTGGCTAGGTGCCAACGGAGGTCTTGAGCATGGAGGATTGAGTGCGAATTTCTTCATGTACTTGGGAGTCACATATCTGTACTCCCTCCACTCTCTTGCCCATCCCCTCTCTATCTTCTGAATGCACACCTTGCGCTGATTTTTATCTTCCTCAGGGGGTGTGCAGTACCCAGCATAGATATCCTCAGGGATTTCAAATGCAGTGTTGATCTCAGGCCTCTTTCCTCCTTTTTGTGGCTTCTTTCCATCAGCCATTTTCTTCAGATGAGGAATTTGGACAATTGAATTTTCTGAAGAAGTATGCAACTTTTCTTCGAGGAACGCTGCAAATGAGTTAAGTTGATGAGAACCTAGTGATTCAGCTGCGGACATGAGTACCTGTGAACATAGTATAGTTGCGAGGAATTTGGAGAGGTCATATGCGTTCTCAGAAGGTTTTTCAAAAAGAACAAGTTTGAGGAATTTGACCAGGCGAGTCTTGAAGAATTTCACTAAGCGTTCTTAGTCTTAGGTTCCAGAGTTGTACAGATCAGAAATCTGCACAATTCAGGAATCTTGAAGAGAAATTATATCTTAGAGAAATGAATCAAGATCAGATGACATGTGAGGTGTTTAGTGTGTGAAGAATTTGAAGAATAAACACCTTTTGAAGATTTTGTAGAAATCATTTGAATCAAAGAGGGAATTAAAAGTAACTTTTAATTACCCTGAACGAAGAACACGACGAACTGTGAGGTGGAGAAGTGAAGTTCGTCTGTGCAGATCTTCCACGCCCTAACTCGGCGGAGGAAGACGGCTACGGCGGCGGCGGAGTGAAGATTTCCGCGGCCGGCGCGAGTACGACGGCAACGAGGTCGGGGCAGTGAAGCTCTTCCTCACCGGCGACGATGAAGTAGTGGCGGCGCTAGGGTTTGAGAAGCTCGAGCTGGAGAGAGGTCGAGCGGAGTAAAGGAAGTGAGGAAGGGGAGAGGGGGTATTTATAGCCACGGTGAAAAACTGTTCGCCCAAAGAAATTGGACGAACGTGCCCCTGACCCTTCTCATTCGCTTGACATGTGTCACCCACGTACTGAGAAGTGGAGATCGTGTTAGATCGTGGGTGAATAGATAAGTATTTCGTGGGATGCGGAACGGTTTGAGCGGCAAAGCCGAAAATTTGGATAAGATAAGTTAAAAGTTTCGTTCGCAAATTCTTCAGCTGACAAGGACACAGGGAAGATTTTGAACGAGTTTCAAATAGAACGCACGTGAAGAATTTGCGAATAGATTGGGTTGAGTATAGCATAGAGGGGGAAGGGTCCGATCACATTCACTTAGCAAAAAAACGACTTGAAGAAATGGCAATAAGTGAATGCTGTAGAGGACATAAACTCATATATATATATATCTATATATATATATATATATATATATAGCCAATGAAGAAAAACGACGGAAACAGTGAAGATTTTGCAAAGTTGAAGATTTTGAACAACTGAGGAATTTCAAAACTGAGGAAAAACTCAAATTGAAGATTTTCAACTTTTGGTGGTGGCGTGACCTGCCGTATAAGAATGATGATTTCAGACACCGCGTACAATTGTCGTAGGGCTCTGAGAATCAAATTCCTCGTTAATTTCTTCACACTTAGAGTGTTATTCTTCATTGATTGACGAAAAACGTTTCTTCATGTGTTGCACATCTAAGTCATCAATTTTACATAAGTGTTAGGATGAGTGTCCTTTTCAAAGAACATTCGAAGATTCTAGGATATTTAGCTCACACCGCAACTTGCTAAATCTCTTCTCATCCAAGGGCTTAGTGAATATATCGGCCAGCTGTTCTTCAATCTTCACATGCTCAATAGAAATGTCGCCCTTCAACACATGATCGCAAAGAGAATGATGACGAATCTGAATGTGCTTTGTCTTCGAGTGCTGAACTGGGTTGTGAGCAATCTTGATGGCACTCTCATTGTCACAGAAGAGAGGCACATTCTTCACGTTGACGTCGTAGTCCTGGAGAGTTTGCTTCATCCACAACAATTGAGCACAACAAGAACCAGCAGCAATGTACTCAGCTTGAGCAGTAGACAGTGATACGCAGTTCTGTTTCTTCGAGGACCAACAGACCAAAGATCGTCCAAGGAAATGACATGTACCAGATGTTGACTTGCGGTCGACACGATCACCAGCAAAGTCAGAGTCAGAATATCCAATGAGATCAAAAGCCAAGCCCTTGGGGTACCATAATCCAAGTGTTGGGGTGTGAGCTAGATATAAAAGAATATGTTTCACAACCTTATGGTGTGATTCCTTCGGTGTAGCTTGAAATCGGGCACACATGCAAACACTAAGCATAATATCTGGCCTAGATGCACATAAATACAATAAAGAACTAATGATGGAGCGGTATACCTTTTGATCGAAGTCAATACCATTTTCATTAGTGCACAGATGGCCATTTGTGGGCATCGGAAATTTGACGCCTTTGCAATCTTGCATGCCGAATTTCCTCAGTACATCCTTGAGGTATTTCTCCTGAGATATGAATATGCCATTGCGCTATTGACGAATTTGAAGACCTAAGAAGAATTTCAACTCTCCCATCATAGACATTTGATATTCTTAACTCATCATATCGGCAAATTCATCACTATAACGTTGGTCAGTACAGCCAAAGATAATATCATCAACATATATTTGGCACACAAACAATTCATCATCATAAGATTTAGTGAAAAGAGTAGGGTCGAGTGAACCGGGTTTGAAGCCTTTCTTCATGAGGAATTCCTTCAAAGTATCATACCATGCCCGAGGGGCCTGCTTCAGGCCATAGAGGGCCTTATTGAGTCTGAAGACTTTGTTAGGATGCTCTGGATCTTCAAAACCTGGGTGATGAGCAACATATACTTCTTCCTCAAGCTTACCATTGAGGAATGCACTTTTCACATCCATTTGATATAAAGTGATATCATGATGGTTAGCATAAGCAAGTAATATGCGAATAGCTTCAAGTCTAGCAACAGATGCAAAAGTTTCATCGAAATCAATTCCTTCAACCTGTGTGTAGCCTTGAGCTACAAGCCTTGCCTTATTCCTCACCACAAGGCCATTTTCATCTTGCTTGTTGTGGTAGATCCACTTTGTGCCAATGATATTGTGTTTGCGAGGATCTGGACGTTTAACTAGTTCCCAGACGTTGTTGAGTTTGAATTGATGTAATTCTTCTTGCATGGCCTGAATCCACTCAGGCTCCAGAAATGCTTCATCTACCTTAGTGGGCTCTGTGATAGAGACAAAAGCATAGTGCCCACAAAAGTTAGATAGATGTGAAGCTTTTGAGCGTGTGAGAGGACCTGGTGCTTCAATGTCATCGATGATCTTTTCAACTTGCACTTCTTTTGCAACGCGAGGATGAGTTGGTTGTCGTCGAGGAATTTGATCAGCATTTTCTTCAGCACCATTTTCTTCAGCATTTTCTTCAGGTGCATTAGCTCGACGTTCTTCATGTTCTGGAATGAATTCTTTAGCAAATTCTTCGGTAGGAATGACATCCTCAGTAGCCTTGAACTTGATAGATTCCTCAGGTGCTGGTTCATCTATCACAGAAGGTAGGTGCTCTCTTTGCGAGCCATTAGTTTCATCGAACCGCACATCTACAGTTTCAACAACCTTGTGAAGAACGTTGTTGAAGACTCTGTAGGTGTGCGAGTCCTTTCCGTAACCAAGCATAGAACCTTCATGTGCTTTCGGTGCAAATTTAACATTGTGATGAGGATCTCTAATCCAACATTTAGCACCGAAGACTTTGAAATAAGTCACATTGGGTTTCTTGTCAGTGAGGAGTTCATACGCAGTCTTCTTGAAGAATTTGTGAAGATATACCCTGTTGATGATGTGGCTCGCAGTATAAATTGCCTCAATCCAGAAGTGATGAGGCGTCTTGTACTAATCAAGCATAGTGCGAGCCATCTCAACAAGAGTTCTGTTCTTGCGCTCCACGACGCCATTCTGCTGAGGAGTGTAAGGAGCAGATAACTCATGAGTAATACCAAGTCATCAAGATAGTCATCAAGACCAGAATTCTTGAACTCCGTTCCATTGTCACTTCTGATGTGCTTGATCTTCACACCAAAGTTGGTTGAAGCCTTCAAGGAAAATCGTTTGAAGACTTCCTGCACTTCATGTTTGTAAGTGACAATATGTACCCATGTGTAACGAGAGTAATCATCAACAATAACAAAGCCATAGAGAGATGCGTCATTTGTGACTTCTGAGTAATGGTTAGGACCGAAGAGATCCATATGAAGCAATTCAAATGGTCAAGTAGTGGTCATGATAGTCTTTGCTGGATGCTTAGCCTTGGTCATCTTTCCAGCTTCACAAGCTCCACACAAGTGATCCTTGAGGAATTTGACATTCTCAATGCCAATGACATGCTTCTTCTTCACAAGCGTGTGCAAATTCCTCATGCCTGCGTGACCAAGTCGTCGATGCCATAGCCAGCCTTCTGAAGCTTTTGCAAGTAGGCACACGGCTGGTTGCGGTCCTGTAGAGAAATCAACAATATACAAGTCTCCTCTCCTAAAGCCTTCGAAGACTTTGGAATTGTCAGCTTCCATAACCACAACACAACGATACTTGCCAAAGACAACAACCATATCAAGATCACAAAGCATTGAGACAGACATGAGGTTGTATCCTAAGGACTCGACAAGCATGACTTTGTCCATGTGTCGATCCTTTGTGATCACAACCTTACCTAGACCCAATACCTGACTTTTGCCTTTGTCAGCGAAGATGATGTGCTTCAGATGCGATGGTGATAAGGGAGCATCGATCAATGGATTCTTGTCACCAGTCATGTGATTTGTACATCCACTATCGAGGACCCACTCAGTGGCTTTGGGTTGATCATCCTACAAATGAATTAGTGCAGCTTACGAACTTCATATACTTCATCAATGAAGAATATGACATCACAATTCATCAGACCAATTTCATCAAACAATCCAATAGTTAAAGCAGTATGAGGACGTGAGAAATGAAAGTTCATTTCTTCATGATTATCCTGCGTCCTTTCAGGCATTTTTTAGGTCTCCAGCAAATTCTTCAGATGTTTAAGTATGTCTGGAGACCTGACCCTGCATAAAAGATTAGTTCTTTTTCTTCACCACCCACATCTGAAGGGGTGGCAAAGAGTTCATCATTCTGCGAGCTCCATACGAGAAAGGTGGCATAGAAGCCAATCCATTTCGTTTCACATAAGAGGAGCTAGGGTAAGCATATGAATAAGCGGCGAAATTCTTCGAGGACTTATGAACATAATGATTAGAAGAATAATGCTCATATTCATAGCCCTTGGCTCTTCCCTGCGAAACCGAGTTGTTAGCACAATGATGTTCATATGAGGACTTTGATCCTTTTGAGGAATTTGATCCACGTGAGGAATTTGGTCCGAATGAGGACTTGGATCCATATAAAGAATTTGGTCCATATGAAGAATTTGATCTGGGGTTCCTATTCTTCACAGGTGGTGTCATGAGGACATTCACCTGAAGACTTTCAAGGTACCTTTTGGGAACCCAGATTTTCTTCATAGGAGAACCGTTCCTACAGTTAGTGCCAACATATCTAGCAAATACTTCACCATTTTGATTTTTAAACAGTTTATAGTTGGAGTCAAATGACTCGTCAGAAGAATGAGAAGATTCACATGTAAAGCCAGATAAATTAGATGGATCAACTGGAGGTCCCTTTGCAGCAACCCATGAGGTTTTGGGTTACTGCTCAGGCTTCCAATATGTACCATCAACATTGAGTTTCCTCTCAAAGGCAATACCCTCTTTCCTGGGGTTCCTGTTGAGGATCTGCTTTTTAAGCACATCACAAAGAGTCTAATGCCCTTTGAGGCTTTTGTACATGCCTGTCATGTACAGTTCCTTCAGCCCTGCATCATCAGTGATACTAGCAATGTCCTCAGATGAGGAATTAGTGATAGCAGAGGCAGGTGGGGAATTTGTAGCATTAGAAGCATTTGAACATTCAGGTGAAGAATTAGCAGATTCACGTTCAATGCATTTCAAACATGGAGGAACAAATTCTTCCTGAGCAGCGCTGATTTGTTGAGCAAGTAATGAATCACGCTCCTTCTGAAGATCTTCATAACTCACTCTTAGCTTCTCAAGATCTTGCTTTCTTTGAAGAAATTCATAAGAAAGCTTCTCATGATCAGATAAGAGAGTGTTATGATGACCTTGAAGGTTGTCAAACCTAGTCTGAAGTCTCTGAAGATTTTCAGTCAAGGTTTTAGTGCGATCCATTTCTTCACCCAACATATCATCACTTTTGTCTAGCATGTTTTGAACCTTTTCAAAAGCCCTTTGTTGTTTCACAGCAATCTTAGCAAGTTTAGAGTAGCTGGGCTTGAGGTTTTCATCAGATTCATTCTCACTATATTCAGAGGAGGTATATTTGAGTACCTTGGCACCCTTTGCCATGAAGCAATAGGTGGGAGCGTAGTCATCATTACATTCATCAGCCATGTTGGTGAAGCCATTTTCTTCAGAGTTGAAGATAGACTTGCTGACGAATGCAGTAGCGAGAGCTAGACTCGCTACTCCAGACTCGGACTCCTCAGATGCCTCCTCTTCCTCATGTTCCTCAGATTAAGCTTCAGATTCCATTTCCTTGCCAATGAATGCCCGAGCCTTCTTGGAGCTGCTCTTCTTGTGAGATGAAGATTTTGAGGATTTTGATGATGAAGATTTTGAGGATTTCTTCTTTTTCTTCGCATCATCAGAACTGTAATCCTTGTATTTCTTCTTCTTTGATTCCTTTTCCCACTGAGGACAATCTTGAATGTAGTGTCCAGGTTTCTTGCATTTGTGATAAAGCCTCTTCTTGTAGTCACTGGATGAGGAATCATTGCTCCTTGAGGATCTTCCAAAGCGACCACGTCTTGAGAACTTTTGAAATTTCTTCACGAGCAGTGCTAGTTCCTGGCTCAGTTCTTCAGGATCACCAAGGCTGATGCCAGAGTCTTCATCTTCAGACTCAGAAACTGCCTTGGCCTTTAGTGCATGTGATCTGCCATAGCTCGAACCATAGAGGTTTCTCTTTTCAGCAAGCTAGAACTCATGAGTATTTAGCCTTTCGAGGATATCAGCGGGGTCCAGTGACTTGTAATCAGCACGTTCTTGTATCATCAATGCCAGAGTATCAAATGAGGAATCAAGCGATCTCAACAATTTCTTCACCACCTCATGGTCGGTGATGTCAGTGGCACCAAGCGCTTGAAGCTCATTTGAGATGTCAGTCAGGCGATCGAAGGTTTGTTGAACATTTTCATTGTCGAGTCTTCTGAAGCGGTTGAAGAGATTGCGAAAAACATCAACTCGAGAGTCACGCTGAGTTGAGACTCCTTCATTCACTTTGGACAACCTATCCCAGATAAGCTTAGCAGTTTCCAAAGCACTCACTCTTCCATACTGTCCTTTGCTCAGATGGCCACATATGATATTCTTGGCTTGAGAATCGAGTTGCTTGAATCTCTTCACATCGGTAGCGTTCAATGAGGATGAGACAGGGGGAACACTATTTTCCACAACATGCCAGAGATCGATATCATTGCCTCAAGATGCATTCGCATCTTATTCTTCCAGTAGGGGTAGTCCGTCCCATCAAAGGTAGGACACCCCGCAGAGACCTTGATCATACCTGTGGTCGACATAACTAAAACTCCAGGCGGTTAAACCAAAATCACATAGAACAAGGGAGTACCTTGCTCTGATACCAATTGAAAGTGCGTTATATCGACTAGAGGGGGGGTGAATAGGAGATTTTTATGAATTCTTCACTGAGGAATTTGCCAGTGAGGAAATTCCTTAGCGAAGAACTACTTGCAGCGGAATAAGTACTCAAAAGTATGCATAGCAGAACACAAGCATGATCATCATGATGAAATGAAGACAAGCACAGAGTACAGAAGCGTAAACACAGGATAGCATAGGATGAAGACAAACAGACTGAAGAATTTGAACTGAGGAAATTGAGAAAGTCTTCAATCAAAGTCTTCAAACACAGATATGAACAAGTGCACAACACAGTTATGAGGAAATGAAAGAGTTGAGGAAATAGAACCAGTAAGCTTGGTGAAGACAATGATTTGGTAGACCAGTTCCAACTGCTGTCTCAGTTGTACGTCTGGTTGGAGCGGCTAGGTATTTAAACCTGAGGACACACAGTCCTCCCCGTATTCTCCTTGAGCTAAGGTCACACAGACCTTGCCCAATCACTCGTGGTAAGTCTTCAGGTGACTTCCAAACCTTCACAGACTCGGTCACTCGGCGATCCACAATTTCCTCTTGGATGCTCTAGACCATGACGCCTAACCGTCTGGAAGAAGCACAGTCTTCAATGGTAACAAGCGTCGGATCCACACAGGATCAATCTCTTCAGTGATGCTCAATCACTTTGGGTTTGTGGGTGTTTAGGTTTGGGTTTTCCTCACTTGATGATTTTCGCTCAAAAGTCCTCGGAGGATGGGATGCTCTCAAATGACAAGTGTCAGTTTCTCTCGGAGCAGCCAACCAGCTAGTGGTTGTAGGGGGCGGCTATTTATAGCCTAGGGAGCAGCCCGACATGATAAGACATAAATGCCCTTCAGTGATATGACCGTTAGGTGGGTAGATATTCTGGGGCAGCTGGCGCATAGCACAGCAACGGTCGGAAATTTGAGTATCAAATTCCTCAGGGCTATCATGTTCCTCACTGTGTAGGCAATCCACACTAGCGAATTCCTAACTCCTCAGTCAGAACAAATTCCTCAGAGACCAGAAGAACTTCGTCTCTGTCACTGAAGAAATTGACTGAACTATATGAGATTTCCAATGGCTTCACTCGAAGGGATTGGTAGGTGTAGGATTTTGAGTTGAGCATCACATGGAAATTTTTCCTTAGTATTTCCTCGACCCCCTTTTACAGTACGGTGTTTCCTATGACTCAAGAAAGAGAAAATGAAACTACGAAAACAAAAGTCTTCACGCTTCATGTTCCTCAAATGAATACCAAGTCTTCAAGGTCACACCAATTTCTTCACTTTCAAAGTCTTCAGAAAGTCTTCAGAAATCCAAAGTCTTCAGTCGAAGAACTTCATTTTTAGGGGTCGACTTTCTCTGTAAATATCAAACTCCTCATAGACTTATAGACCTGTGTACACTCATAAATACATTAGTCCCTTAACCTATAAGTCTTCAATACACCAAAATCACTAAGGGGCACTAGATGCACTTACACCAGTGTATATTTTACTAGTCGAAATCGCCCAACCAAGCGCTTTGCCCAAGACCATCTGCTTTTATTTACAAGCGTCAGTTTTACAAGTGGTTTTGGTTGGAAAACGACGATGCAATCACGGCCTAAGATGATGAGTTGGTCAGAAGATCATATGGTTTCACCTCTAACCTACCCGAGTTGTCATATAGGCTATGAATGAAACATAAGACAATGAGCTTCTTAAGCACAGAAACACAGAAGAGGATGATCTTCTTAACATGCAAATCACAGGCATTAAATCAACATGCAAAACAATATATAGCATTATTCCCAGGAGGCACGGTGAACAGCTCGTGATGCCGCATGCCACAGCATTCCAAGCTCAACTTTGCAATTAAACTCACAAGGCCTGGCATTCCATAGAAAACATTCAGAACAAATTCTTAAAACACCTTACATAAGTCAACATTAATGTGACTATGCATCTCAGCAGAGTAAATATTTACTTTTGAACTAAAGACAGGAATAGGAAAATACGATTGACGTTGCTCACAGCAAAGGGAGTCCCACTCAAAAATATCAAATGCATGTCTTCTGGCTAACATCAATGAGCAAACATTTACAAGGTTTTCCAATTCCAATACATTAAACTAATGTCTTCTTGCTAACATCAATGATTAAACTTTGACAAGCTTTTCCCATTCAAAATATGTAATGCCTATGATTGTGGAACGGGCAGGGTTTGTCATCAATTTGTAATCTGATAGTCCGGTGGCTCAAGGTGACGACGAATGATTAGAGAACCATTCCATGTATTGTGCATGATGAAGTATTATGGAGGACACGAACCATCTGAACATTTTGTGCAGTTCCACTAAAATCAAGCTGAGCATCCCAGTGGATTTCGTATTTATATGCTTGCAAGAAAACAAAGACACATCACCACACACATGAATATTGGCCCCAGTGTCAACCCACCAATAGGTGGACTAACAAACTGAAAGTACGGTAAACAGATTACCATACCCAGATGCCCCATCATTGTTGCTTAGAGTGACATTGACAGACTTGGAGTCCTGTCCTAGCTTCTTGTACTTGTTTGGGCACTTTGTTTGCCCAGTGTTCCTCCAAACCACAAGTAAAGCAGCCATCTCTCTTTTTTTCTTTCTTCTTACCCCTTCTTAATGGCCGACGTTGGCAGCTCCATTCAAAAAGATAGTCCGGTGGCTCAAGGTGACGACAAATGATTAGAGAACCATTCGATGTATTGTGCATGATGAAGTATTATGGAGGACACGAACCATCTGAACATTTTATGTAGTTCCACTAAAATCAAGCTCAGCATCCCTGTCTGCATAAATACAGAAAAGGCGTGATGAATATAATAGTGGCACTAGTTGATTAAACATACGCTTACAACTATAATCATCTTCATTATCTTTAAAAGGAAAAGATTGCAATACAATAGCTTGAATTAAACATTTATTCAAAATAATACAACAATATAAGTAGCACAACATAACAAAGCACAATCATGTGGATGAAGGCTGATACTGACCTCGTTTGTTACAGATGCGTCGGCAACTGACTTGGTCATACCTTTCCTTGTGGAGTGAATTTTGCACTCCACGTTTTGTTTAGTTGCCCATGCTCTTTGCAGACTAGTCATGTCACCAGCGTCTACTAATACTCTGTAAAGCTTCTCGATCATTCCTTCTGTAATGTAGCGCATAAAGTGACTGCTTCTTTCTGCAAAGTGGTAAGACCAACTAGACCCACTAATGCAACAGTTTGCCTTAGACACATTGGCTCTTTTTGTGCAGTTCAACTAAAATCAAAGTCGAAATAAAACCGAGCTTTACTTTTGATATCCCTGTAAGCAACAATAGGTATAAGGAAACAACTACTGAGAAATAACGGTTGATAAATTGTACTCCCAGAAAAAAAAACATCTACTGATCTACCTTATCTTAATGGGAAACAAAGCAGAAGAGTAACAATTCTCAATTAGTGTGATTCATCTATTATATTATTATAAAACGATAGAAAAATAACAGTCAAGATTTATCAATGTTAAGTTATAAGATTTTAATGGCTGAGATTTGTAGGTGACTTGACATAGATCTCAGGTGCGCTTTCATCTATAAGGAGACTCCCTACATATAGCCACATCGTACATGGTTTAGGTGTTGTACAGGACATGGACACATAGGGTCAAGAATATTATATTTGTTTCTGCAAAAAAAGAATATTATATTTGAGGCAAAGGTTTGGATCTAAAAAAGGAAGGCTTATATAAGATTGAGTTCAATTTGTTTTATCGTCGTCATCCAACACGGACACACTCACGTATCTCATGGCCAGGGGTATTCCATTTGTTTTGCCGCCCATGCGCCTGCATTGTGATTGACGGACACGTATATAGTACATGCCAAAGTTACACAGGAACTTGCATTTTGCGGCAAGAAAAGTACTAGCAAGGAAAGTGAGCTCTAATCTCAAGGCTAGCAGCCCATGATTCGTGGATTCGGCAAAACATGTTTTGTTCACATCATGCAGCTGTGTCAACACGCTCGATCACTTTCCCTCCAAAAAAAACATGCTCGATCACTTCTACAAGAAAAAAGAAAAAAACAATCTCAAACTAGGAGTACAGCCAGTGCACATCATTCTCTTTTTTGGGTGTGATATAGTGCACATTTTCTGTACAAGCTAATATGTGTTGCATGAAGCATCAGCATCACGTACATATCTAGCTAGCTCACATGTAAAGGAGTAATTTTAGCGTTTTACTCACCTGCAATTTTTTTAGCGTTTTACTTTGCGGTCGGCATAATCCAAGAATACGACTGCTGACATAACAGGAGCTGTACGGCTGTAGACGTCTTGCAAGTTAGCTTTCGTCCTGCACTATGAGGACATAATACAGGACTTTTAATTAGTATAGTCACGTACTACAAGGGAAAAGATACAACCACGTAAGACTAGCTCCAAATATGCTACAACGTGGCTCATTAAAGACGTGCTACCATGTGTGTTTGTTGTCTCAAGAAAATGTGCATGCAGTAAAAAATAGTAGTATATGTGTTCGTGTTGGATAAGAGCACAACTTAATATTTTAGGCTGGCCATACGGAGCATGTCACGGAAAAACGACCCACACATGTTTGTATTGGATTCAAGCACGGCAAATCAATTAGGCCCTGGCTTCTCACAAGAAAAAAAGATGCAAGCGGAAAGAAACAGATTATATATTATGATCTAATGAAATTACAGCGGTCATAATTAAAATAATATAATATGTGCGTCGGAGTTGACCGTGATGGATGGCCAGACCAGGTGCAGTCCGATTGTAATAATAGAGAAAACGGTCCAGTTGAATTGCATGTAGGAGTTGTGGACCGGTTACATGCAGGAGTTGTAGATGTTGTATTGCATGGAATGACATCACTGCTGATGTCCGCACTCAACAAGTAACCAACTTTGCTCAGTACTCCCTTCGCTGATTTTTAGTCTGCATATAAGTTTTGTCTCAAGTCAAAGTATCTTTACTTTGACAAAACTTATAAAAAAATATCAACATTTACAATGCCAAATCAATATTGTTATGTTCACTATGAAATGTAGTTTCATAGTATATATATTTGCTATTGTAGATGTTGACCATTTTTAACATAAATTTGGTCAAACTTCGTAAAGTTTGACTTGACACAATTCTTATATTCGAAGTAAAAAGGACCAGAGGGAGTACGTACGTGACTGCTAGCCAGGTTAGCTTGACCCTGAATTCGGTTAGCAGTTGATGATTTTTTCTTAGAGCACTTGACAAACTACACTGTGACAAATATCACCACTAGAGTGAGATACCTACGATCATTTTTTGGGGTTGGATAATGAAGATTAAATGTAAAATTTATATATGTTCATACATATAATATTTTTTTGTTTGTTAAGTAGAGTTTTGATTTATAAATATTAGCTTAAACTTGAAAATAAAATGTGTTATAGAAATAAAATAAAGATATCTAACAACATGCATGGGTTATTTAGACGTGTCAACATACATGGGTTTGACAATATATTGAGACAAGAAAAACAACGGCATGAGTAGGACAGAGTCTTGCGGGGTATTCTGGAATTTTGATCATGTGAAGTTAATAGTTGCAGGAGGTGATGATCAAGTGGAGGCATAAGACTTGCATTCATTAATTTGAATAGAAGGTCGCTCTCATTGTCCTCGGGTGATGTTTCGTATGATGGAAACAAAATTGTATTGTAGCTATAAAAAAGTCTGCCAAGTATACTTCATCTATTACAAAATGTAGGACATTAATTGGCCAAATTCAAGCCTTCATGCGATTATATTTCTCTTACGTATTAATGAAATAAAAATTTACAATCAAAGTGTACAATTATAAAGCACGCACCTTACGTTGTACTGGAGGCACTATGCAATCATTTTTCTTAATTATTACCTAAACGACATTGCCTCTGTTAGAAAGAATAAGCTATGATGATGGGACACAGAAAGCTAATGTCCTAAAGATACAAGAAGCCTTTACAATACAATAACAGTGCATATCCACTCCTCTCAATGAAAGGTTGGCCTACTTTATCACTTATGATTATATTGTCATAGACATGGCAGTGAATTAGGCAAATGAACATGAACATGATAAAAAAACAAACTATTGTCAAAGTGACAGAGAGAGAAAGTATTAGAAAAATATCAAGTCAGATATGTAAAAACAGTGCAAAAAAATGGAGACGATCAGACAAAACAATCATGTGCATGCTCACGTAAAAACTCATGTAGACGACATCACATAAGAGATAAATAATACTTTAGTAATTGTTGTTAAATATGAGTACATAATATTAATTGGCATGCGTAATAGGAAATTAGTGGAAGATGTGCATGTGACAATGCATGGCATTTCCCTAATGAAAACCTAACTACAATACCAATAATTATAATACATGGGGAGGAAAAGGCAAAAAAAATATCAGCCATCAATATTTCAATTGATTCTCCTTTAAAAATTCTATAAAAATAGAGAGTCCTCATATTATGATACTACTTTTTGGTTTCTAATTTCTCAACGAAACTGAACCAGATTGAGAAGAAATCATGTAGTGAAATCTAATATAAGAAATATGGTAAAACTCAAACTAAACAACGCATGACAACTCTAGCCGCGCAAATGCGCGGGTCACCCCGCTAGTTCATATTAACTAAGACATTATCTTAACAATGCCTTGTTTCAACATGTATAAAGAACGACAAAGCAGAAAAGTACCATTCCTAAAACAATGTGACTGATTCATTTTAACAGAGACATTATCTTAACAATACCTTGGTTAAACATGTAGAAAGAACTACAAAGCAGGATAGTACCATTTGTAAAACACTGTAACTGATATATAATAACAGACACATTATCTGAACAATACATTTCTTAAACATGTACTCCGGCCGATCCCTAACAGAAATGGTACTCCCGCCGATCCCTAACAAGTGTTGCAGTTTTGAACTAAGATTCAGTTGTTAATTCTGAGAGTGGCATTGCTTAATTTTACCAGCGGCATTAGATTAACAAAAAGCATAAACAGTTCCAGGGGAGTGGGTGCAACAACACCATGTGCTTCCATCTACTTATAAAGGGGGTGATGTAGAGTTTTGTTGTAACAAAGAAACAAGCATCATGTCTGGGTTGGAACAATTTTTGCTCACTTAATGGTAAAAGACAGCAGTTCATTAGCTTCAATTCAACATTTATCCAAAACAGTACCAATACAAGTAGCACAACATCTCAAAGCACACTGCAGCATCATGTGGATGAAAGTCGGTACTGACCTTTCAAGACCAAGATTTGAAACAACTCGCGAGGAAGACCTGAAAGAGATCTCGACACATATATGGAAATCCGTTCTCCTTTTGTGCAGTTCCACTAAAATTAAGCAAAGTCACCGGTGTGACATTCAAGTTGAACTGCACAAAACACTCTTAAAACAAAAGTGTTTCGCGTAGCGAAGCAAAATGTCGCAATAGCAACAAGTTGAATAGATATCCCTGTTTCAACAGAGGCAAAAAAGGAATCAATTACTGGCCAATAAAGGAGGATGAAACATGCAGCCTCAAAAATGGTAATCCCGCCAATCCTTAACAAGTGTTGTAGTTTTGAACTAAGATTCAACATTGCTTAATTTTACCAGCGGCATTAGATTAACAAAAGCATAACAGTTCCAGGGGAGAGTGGGCGCAACAACACCATGTGCTTCCATCTACTTATAAAGGGGGTGATGCAGAGTTTGTTGTAACAAAGCAACAAGCATCATGTCTGGGTTGGTCCCATTTTTGTTCACTACTTTATGGGAAAATACAGCAATACAATAGCTTCAATTCCACATTTATTTAAAATAGTACCAATACAAGTAGCACAGTATCTCAAAGCATACTGCACAATCATGTGAATGAAGGCCTGTACTGACTTTTCATGAGACGAACAAGATCAAATACGAATCTACCAACACGAATAGGAAATCCAATCTCGTTTTGTGCGGTTGCACTGAAATCAAGCAAAGTTGCTGGTGTGAGATTTAAGTTCGCTATAGCAACAAGTTGAATAGATATCCCTATTTTAACAGAGGCAAAAGAGGACCAGTACAAGAAGTTATACCTCAGGTGGGCGAGATGTCGCTTAGGCGGGCGGGCGGGATCTGCCCACACGGCGGCAGTGAACAAGGGCGCGGAGGACCTTCATCCGCGCCAGCGCCGGCTCCGATTGGACGGTGTGCATCGGCTTCCTCCATCGCCGACGGCGACAACGTTAATGCTGCACCTCCTCACCTCCCGCAGCGGACGGGATTCGCCCGGTTCTGTGACCACCGATGAGGAGAGAGTTAGAGTGGACACTGTCCTCTTGTTTTGATATGGAGAGGGTGAGAAAGCGAGACACGAGAAACCCTATCAAACAAGAGGCTATATATAAAATGGAGTAAAAAAATCCCTCCATAGCAATGGTTTTAAATAGAATACGTGCATTCCCGGCAAAAAGAAACAAAAACTGGCGGACAAATATTTTTTAACGTACCAAGAAAGAAAATCGATCAAAAACACGCCCCCGCTTCCAGGTCATGAGAGTCTTGGCGCACACACACATAGACATAGACTTGCATATCCGTGTTTACGTAAAATTCCATCTCCATATCCATCTCCGATCATATTTGTCCAACTGGCACATTATTTATGTTGTTAATTATATACGCAACAGTATTAACATACAACATCTCTTGTTTGCGGGCGTCCGGACCGCTGCCACGCCCGCTCCTGACCAACCCGAACCCTCTTCACCACCCGCGCGTGCTTCCCGCCCGAAACAGTTAGTGCCGCATTCATGCCCGGCCAGAGTGGACACGACCTCTCATTGGCGCCGGCATTGAAGCGGCGCCCCGGCCGAGAGAGTGTTGCTCGTGCCGCTTCTCGGTGCACGCGACTGCTCCGCGTTCAAAGGTCACAATAGCCGGCCACAACATGCATGTAAAAAGTTCTTGGGAGTCCGTGCTACAGCTAGCTGTCCTCCCCCAACTCGTCAATCTCTTCCAGTAGTGCTAGTACTCCATGGCGCGATCCATCGACAAGCAGGCGGAAAAGTTATCGTATACTCGGTTTGCGGTGAGTGGCTTGCTGAGCGACCATGTGGGGTGGAGCCGTGGAGCAGGGTGAGACACGAATGCAATAGACGTGATTTAAACGTTGGTTTTGCTCGATGGCACGATCCAACAAAACGTTGGTTTCTCTCCGTTTCCATTTTTTCTACGAAAAAACGGAAACTTTCCGCTCTATTTTCTTTCCTACTCCAAGGTTGCCCCGTTACAACATTCCATCAAATACAAAGGAAAACTAACACACATGCTGATGCATCTCAATGATTCACAGATCATAGCCAATATTTACTTCACAACTAAAGACAAAAGTTGTGAGAGTGTGTACAAATGAAAAACTACTAATGGGGTCACTACGACTTAAACCCTAAACCCTAAACAGGATTTAGTTTCCTGGCTAGGTAGAACCTATCGAAGGAAAGACGGCTGGCACCCTCGGATCATACGATGCTTTTGTGCAGTTCCACTAAAATCGAGTTGAGCATCTCTGATGGCAAAGATATTGAAGAAGTGTGATTAGAATAATAGTACTGGCACTAGTTTATGAGACATAAACTCATCTATCTTATCTTATACTCTTATAAAAAGCAGAGTTGGTGATGATGCGGTGTGCCTGCCATCCTGCAATATAGGCCGTCCGATCTATATCTAATGCATAGGAAGGAAACTATGACAATTTACGCGCACTCCTCTCCACAATTGCAGATAAGGCCTTCCCTCGTTCATCCTTTTCTCCCACAAGATCTTGATGTTCCGTTCAACGCACGGGCATCTTGCTAGTCACAAATAGATGCCGGTAAAAGTACAGAAAGATCGACATGGAGATAGAGCTACGTGGGGAGCTGCGGCAGTGGAGCAAGGCGGCTCCAAAAGGACGATGTACCTAGGACGTTAGGCTTTAGCTAGAAGGGCGGTTGGGAGGCGACATCATCCCATACCGATTGGTACGCACCGACTGTGGGTTTTCTCCCTCGCTGATGTCGACCGCGTCTACACAGAACATCGTTACCTTCCCCTAGCGGCGCGATCAGGTCGGATCTGTGACCAGCGGTGTGGCCACCGTTGTTCTATGCTTGTGAAGAGAGCAACCCAAGCAAGTAGGCTTGTAGCCTAGGCTCCTGCTACTGTATATATAGTGGTTTTCTTGTTCTCTCCACATCAACCATTTTATATTGCGTACGTGTCATTGAAGAGTGAAATGATGGTTGCTTCTTCCGACTAACTTACTGTGTGATTTGACTACTCCTTAGTGGTCCCTACACATACTCCCATTACGTGTATGACCGTTCCTGACTCTCATTTGTACTTATCTCTATTTTCTTGCATGACACGTAGACAGGATGCGCATAGAGGAATTTTGTTACTGCACGTTGTTATGTAGTACTACTAGTACCTACTCCCTCCTTCCGGTTCACTACTGGTACTCCCTCCGTACTGGCTTATTGGTCCCCTTTGTACTCAATTCATGGGCTCATTTTCCTCAAGTAATTGTCTTTACCAACGTATTAATATCGGGAATGCATGCGTGAACAATGAATGATTAAACCTTGCATGCAACGTTTTGACAAAGCATTGACTTATGAACATGTGAATGTGAGGGACCACAACCTCGTGCATGCATGCAATAGTCACACGTACACATGGACGCAAAAACGCACGCGATGCCCTAATGCATGCATGTCCGAGCACACGACGGAACACACACAGTCACCCTCAAGTGCTCAACCTACACGTGCATGCACACACATACTCAGCCAGGGTGAGCTAGTGACCGTATAAACACTGGAAAATGTATATATTGAGCGCAATGAGCGTATTATGAAGTCCACTAACCGTATTTTTACAACTATACAGTGACAGACAGTGTATTTATCTCGTTTGAAATTAAGCCATATTAACCGGAAAGGAGGCAGTATGGACTAGCATTACTTTGCAGTGTCCCGTCAACTTGCCGAACGAGGAGAAGCTTGCAGGATGGGAGAAGCTTGCGCGCGGTGGCTCGCGGGACAAGGAGAAACTTTTGACTAATGCAGGCTCTCCCTTGCTCAGGCGGTGGACGTGCAACAGTTAATTCGCTATGAGATTGCCAGAAGCATACACTGTACTAGTACCATTATTGTTCGACTTCCCGAAGAGGCGAACAACCAAGCGCAAAGTTTACTAGTACTAGTACTACTACTACTAGGAACGGGATGGAGGAGCGTCTGCACTCTTATTTTTTTTAAATGTGATAAAGCAATCTTCAACACATTTGGTTCTCTTCGAGGGTTCTCGCATGTGATAATGGAAGTTGATTGCATGGAACACTCGCCACAATTCTCGCTTAATTCTGGCTCATATCCTGTTACAAATAGGAGCGCTTGGTACTATTTTCTATTTTTTGTTATTCAGCATGTAAACAGGTCAGCAAACCTTGCGGCGCATCTTTGTGCGAACCGTGCTTGCTGCACTTGGAATGTGACCGAGAGCTGGCTTGATGAAACACCTCACTTCCTTCTTCTTTTTTGCGGGGTACCTCCCTTCATAGTGTCCAGTCTCTCGGCTGATCGTCCTAAGAATGGTTATATATGAATAAAGCTCTCTCATTTACCCGCAAAAAAATATTAAGCCAAATTAACTGGAAAGGAGGGAGTATGGACTAGCACTACTTTTTGGTGTGTCGCGTCAACTCGCAGAACGAGGAGAAGCTTGCAGGACAAGGTGAAGCTCACTTACGCCCACTCCGTGTACCTCAAGCCTGGTGGCTCGCAGGACAAGGAGAAGGTTTTGACTAATGCAACCTACCGTCGCCGAGGCGGTGGACATGCAGCAGTTCATTCGGTGTCAGATTGCCAGAGGCATACACTGTAGTACCATCATTGTTCGACTTCATGAAGAGGCGAAGAGCCAAGCGCAAGGTTTAGTAGTACGAGTAGTACTACTACTAGAACCGCATGGTGGAGCGTCTGTACTCTTATTTTATTTTAATCTCTGATAAAGTACACATTTAATGAGGAGAAGTGCGGAAAACAGCAGCCCAATAGTAGTATTAAAAAACAACGAACATGTAATGATGATATCAATCAACCATGCTCGAATATATCTTGGCCTCCGTGCGCGCAAGTCTGTGTGTTCTCGCTCCTCGTCTCTCTCAAGGAACGGTGGGTTGGCCATTTTGCCGTCAATTGAGATCGGTTTGCTCACACTCCGGTCCCACATGTCAGTGATATGCCAAGACGAAGTGCGTTTGTCGGATTCTGGGTTGTGGCAAACCCTTGAGGCTCAAACACTTGGATCCGCACGAAGATCTCTCTCTCCCCATCTTGCTCGCCCTCACAATGATCTCAAGTCCAAGCTCGACGAATCCGAAGGACAAGAGACACGAGGGTTTATATTGGTTCGGGCCACCGTTGTGGTGTAATACCCTACTCCAGTGCGGTGTGGTGGATTGCCTTGTAGGCTGAGGATGAACTAGTACAATGGTCGAACAGCCTCAAGAGGAGAGGTGTTCTTGGGCTTGGTCAGCCAGCCAAGGTTTGGATCCGTCCCCCTGCTGTGGAGGTGGCTAGTCCTATTTATAGAGGCCCAGGTCCTCTTCCCACACATTAGGCGGGAAGGGATCCCACAACGGCCAAGTTTGAAGGGGGACAACTAGTACAAGCTATCTTGGCAAAAGGTGGTCTTCGCCTGCCAAAGGCTCTGGTGGTGACACCGTCGTGGGCTCCATGGTGACCTCCGTCCTACCGTCCTGCTGGTCTTGGTCTTGTTGCATCGATATGGAAACCTTTGCCTGATGCCTCGAGACTCCTCGCCTGCGCTTGCCCCTTTAGCACCAAAGAGGAAACTGGCTCCCTGCACCCGCTGGCGCCCGCTTGGCTTTGGTCGTCATGGCTCACGTCACGCGAACCTCGCGAGGTTCCCCTTGCCTTGATATCTCCGCTCCTCGGGAGCGAGCCTAGTGAGGCTGCCCCAGGGGAGGTCTTGTGTCGTCCGCCTCGCGAGGCTTGGCCCCTCGCGAGGGTCTTGAGTGGTTGCTGATGAAGTTGGGCCGTACCAGGCTGCTAGATGAGCCAAGCCCTGGGCCGCAGGCAGGCATGTCTGGGTACCCCCGTTCTTAGAACGCCGACAGTAGCCCCTGGGCCCAAGGCGTGCTCGGACTTGGCTTCGTGGCGAAGCCAAGGGGCAAGTGCGGAGCACCGCGGGCCCTAATAGCCTGTGGCCTCGATTGACGCGTGGCGACTGACGGGACGTGGGCGTCTCCGCTTCCCCATGCTGCCTCGGCAACTGCCCAACTTGACGAGTCCCTGCTGCATGCAGAAAAACCATCACTACCTGCGATCGTGGAGGCCCGCGGTTGGCCTCCTTCTGGCAGTAAATGAGGAGAGGGGCGAAGCCCCCGTCATTCATCTCTTCCTCCATTTCGCCAGCTCCTTCTTCTTCCTTGGCTCCACTGCTTGGCAGCGACACCCATGGCGCCGACAAAGAGGTTCTCGGCTGCAGAGAAAGGGAGGGCCCGCCAGGAGGGCTCGGCTCGCCACCGCCTAAGAGGGGACGTGGTCGCCCCCGCAAGCACGTCGTGTCCCCCGCCGTGGCCCATCGCGGGCACGGGCGGACCTCTCCGGGGCCCGACGCCGTCCTTGGCAGCCACGGTGGCGCCTCTTCGCGCGGCGGGAACCGCCCAGGTCATGCCAGCCCCGTCAATGAAGGGAGGCGCGTCATGGTCGCTCGGCCTCCCCGGCCGCACTGTCGGAGTTCATCGTGTGGTCGGAGAACCTGGCCGGCACCTGGCTTAAGCTCCCGTGCTCCATCACCGGCGAACTGCCGGCCACGGGTCCCGGCGGTCTCTGGCTGCAGGCGGATGGTTGCTGCAGCAAGGCTTCATGGGTCGTAGTGGAGGTCTCCGTCGCGGGCAACGTAGCCCTGGCCCGCGGTTGGCAGACGTTCGTCCGCGCACGCGGTCTGAATAGGTGGTGCACCCTCCACTTCAAGTACCACGACGACGCGACCCTCTTCGTGAGGGTATTCGGGGAAGATGGTGGCCGCATCGGGTGCTGCCCTGAGGACAACGATGGCGACGAGGTGCTCAGCCTTGGTGACAACCGTGAGGACGATGAGGATGAACTCGCCTTGGTGCCAGCCATGGTTCATCCAGCTACGGCAGCTCCTCCTCCAGCGGCAGCTCCAGCAGCGGTGGCTACGACCAGCCTCCACGCCATCGTGCCCGCTCCGAGGGCGGTGGCGGGTCGTCTCGTTGCCACGCCCAAGTGAAGCGCGAGGAGGGATCTGGCTGAGTCCAGGGGCCGATCCTCGTGAGCGGCCGTGTAGTAGGAGCCGCTTTTGCTTGTCCCTTCCTTTCCTTTCCTCCTGCATCACCAAAAACAAGTATGGGGCCCTGCTAGGGCGTGTAATGGACCATGGTTTTTATGTTGCTTTGTGCTGTGTTTACTGTTTCCAGATTGTGTTGCGAGAACCGTGCCTTGTGCAGGCGTAGGGGGGAGACTTAGCTTGACGCATTCAGGGTAGCTCCCATCTCGTGAGGTGCATGCTTCCTGGCACCTGGTGGGTCTTCCCTGCCATCGACTCGGGCGATATCGCGCAGCTGCAAAAATTCGTTAGGAAATCCTTATCCTTCCTTGTGCGAGGTCCCAGGCATGGGCTAAAAATGGCCAAACGTACGACGTCGCGGTACCCGTGGGGCACGGACTTAAAGAAGGGGATGCGCCGACCACAAGCTCAAGCGAGGGCACGTCACAGAGCCCAAGGGAGCGCGCACGCACGCCACCTTGTCCAGCCCCCTTGCGAGGCGCGCGAGGGAGAGCGTCGGGCAACTGCCGCCCTCCCTAGCGCAAAACAAAGAATCAAGGGAAGAATCAGAGAGAAGAGGGGGTTCAACCAAGCCATCGAGAAACGCCAGAACTTCAAATTCCACTAAAAAGAAAAGGGGGCAAGCCAACTACAGAATGCAAACGAACAACCGCGTCCGGCACCTAGTATAGTCTTCTCACCGGCACGGAGCTAAGTGCTTTCACTAGGACGTGGGAGGGAGCCCCCGAGGACCGAGGGTGGCACTCCAGAGACTCCGGGGCCTGTACAACCCCACTCATTATTACGTGAGAGTGTCACGAGCGGTGACCTTCACAAGCACTGGGCCTTGCTTCATGGTAGAACTTCCGAAGATGCTGGGTGTTCCAGGCGTTCTGGATGGGGATCCCGTCCTGTGTCTCCAGGCGCGCGGCGCCAGGCCTAGAGACACGGGCAATCCTAAACGGCCCCACCCACATGGGTGAGAGCTTGTGCAGCCCTTCCCTGGAGAGCACCCGCCTCAGGACGAGATCGCCCACCTCAAGCATCCTGGAGCGGACGCTGCAACAGTGGTACCGTCGTAGCGCCTACTGGTACCTTGCCGCTCGGAGCGAGACTTCCCGGCGGCGTTCCTCCCCCAGCACAAGGTCTATCCCCCGCATGGCGTCCTGCTGTGTCTCATCGAACGCCAGGACCCGCCCGGAGCGATGCTTGACCTCGTGAGGGAGAACCGCTTCTGCTCCGTAGACGAGGAAGAACAGGGTCTCCCGTGTTGGCTAGGTGTCGGCGGTGCGGATGGACCACAACACGGACTGGAGCTCGTCGTGCCAGCCCCTACCACAGGCCTTGAGCTTCTTCTTGATGGTCCTGGTCTTGAGGCCTCTTAAGACCTCTGTGTTGGTGCGCTCGGCCTGGCCATTGCTCCTGGGGTGTACCACCGAAGCGTAGCAAATCTGCGTTCCAAGGTTAGCACAATATGTCTTGAAGAGGTTGCTAGTGAACTGTGAGCTGTTGTCGGTGATGATGCGGTTCGGGACCCCGAACCGGCTCACGAGACCCTTGATGAACTTGACCGCGGATCCGGCCGGGATGGTGCAGGCGGCTTTCACCTCTGCCCATTTGGTGAACTTGTCGATGGCGACATATAGGTAGCGATAGCTCCCGGGCACTCGAGGGAAGGGACCCAGGATATCCAGCCCCCAGACCGCGAATGGCCAAGAGAGTGGGATAGTCTGGAGGCCTTGAGCCGGCTGGTGGATCTGCTAGGCATGGAATTGGCAGGCCTCACAGGACTGTAGGAGATATGCCCTAGAGGCAATAATAAATGATATTATTTATCTCCACGTTCATAATTATGTTTATGTTCGATGCTATAACTACTATGGTTCTCGAGTCTGCAATAACACGAGGCTCGGAGGAAGACTCATATGCACGTGTGGAATAATAAACGGTAAGAAGTATTCTTAGTCTGGCCTCTAAGACTAGCTCAAGTGTTGCATGATGGTTCTGTTTTCCTGATCATGGGCATGTTAATGCCAGCAACTTTAAGGGCACAATGTTTAGAGAACATTTGTGTTGAATCGACCCGGATTGATGTTATGCTATGAGATTCATTCGTCACAAGTTAATGGTACATAACACAGAGGTGGTTAACGTTTGCATGATTCCTTAGACCATGAGAATATCGAGTTTCTTCATCCTTGCTTCATGAACTTTGGGGTTTGTTAAACGTCATCCATAAATGGGTGGCTATTACGGCGGCTTACGGGTTCATGGAAAAGTAAGTCAAGTAACTAGATAGCTCAAGGTTGGGATTTGCTCCTCCGACGATGGAGAGATATTCTCGGGCCCTCTCGGTGTTATGGTATCCATCATCGTCTGGCCAGACACGGTGCGATTTGATCACAGGGATGCCGGAACACAGAAACGAGAAAAGAGAACAAAACCAGTAACGAGGTAACTAGCATAGTCGACAAGTTGTTGATCCACGGGGATGCAAGTAAATCTCACCTCGGGTCTTTGTAACATATCGCGAAGCAACAGGAATAGCACACGACAACTGGAGGTTCACTCGAATATTCATTCGTGTGGGTATAGGGGTCAATATGGGTGTCCACGGCTCCGATGTTGATCATTGATCGAAAAGTGTTCCGGTCATGCCTATGCTTCACCGAACCTATAGGGTCACATGCTTAAGGGTCATCTATCTGCTGAATACTAGACAGGGAGTCTGAGAGAAATTTGTCAAAAAAGTTTCGGAGACAATGGAAGAGTTTCGGAGAGAGAATAGCAAAATAGTTTCGTAACACCGAAAAGTTGTTTCGGATATAACATGAAGTCAAATTGGTTTTGGGACACGCCTGATAATTCTTGGAGGGTGCCAGAATTATTCTGGAAACTTCTGGGAATTTTTGGGGATAAAAACTGAAAATGTTTCGGAGCTGCCGGTACCGCTTTGGTTGTTTTTCGCAGATGAAATTCACTAATCTGAAATTGTTTCAGAATGAATCCAAAATCATTTTTGTGGGTACTGGAATTATTCTAAGACCCACAGAAATATTTTCGGATTTAATGGACGCGAAAAATTGTCTTCATGAATAGTGAAAACACATTGTTGTTTGCTTTTCGCAGATGAAAATCACTAAACTGAAATTGTTTCAGAATGCGTTGAAAATTATTTTAGTGGGTACTGGAAATGATCTGAGCCCACATAAATATTTTCAGTTCAAACGGGCGTTGAAAAATGTCGTCATGAATAGTGAAAGTGCTTTTTGCTTGGCTTCTTGGAGAAGCCACCTTGAGGGCCTTTTGGTATTATCGCCTTGGCTTCTTGGAGAAGCCACCCTTGGGCTTGGCCTATAAGTAGGGGTGGAGGGGGCTGCCTAAAGACACACTCTTTCTCACATACAAGTGCCATGCATGATCTGGCTTCTCTCTCCCTCCCAGCGAAATAGTTTCGTAGAGCCGAAAGGCTGTCTGGGTTCCGGTGGGAACTAGTTCTGGACGGCGAAGCCCTGCCGGATAGATGACACCGTATGTGTGCAACCCCGTAGAGAGGTCGTAGTTTCAATCCGTTTGCCCGAGGGGCTGTTTTGAGAGTGCCACCCAAAGGGCTGTCCAAGTGACGGTCCGAGTTCTATGAGTCCTCCCGAAGGGCTGTCCGAGTGACCGTCCGAGTTTTGAGGGTCCTCCCGAAGGGCTGTCCGCGACACAGTCCAAGGGACTGTCCGACCGCCTCCCGAAGGGCTGTCCGTGGGACGGATGAGGGTATACATCCCCGCGGTTGGGAGGTTGTAAATCCTAGCGCGGGGATCGGTGCCGCTGTTCGTCATCGACTCTAGTTCCGCTGCGCTACGAGTCGGTAACGAAAAAGATCAAACCATGTATCCAGTCTCCATAGTGGTCCTGGGCTGGTGCGTAGGTCAGAAATTTTTCGTTTTTTGCTGCGTTACCCAACAAGGACCTCACCAGCTCGGCTGCGTCGTTGAGTGTCGTGGGCCAGTAGAAACACCTGCGGAACGCCTTGCCAACCAAGGTGCATGACGACAAGTGATGCCCGCAGTCCCCAGCGTGTATGTCAACTAGCAGCTCGCTCCCTTGCTTCTTGGAGATGCACCACAAAGAAACATCATTTGGTCATTTTCCGTAAAGCTCACCGTCCTGAATGCAATACGCCGTAGCCTGCCGGGCTACACGCTCTGCGTCCTCTTCTTTCTCCGACAGCGCTCCTCGCACCAGGTATGCCTTGAACTCCTCGATCCAGCACCCCTCCTGAGGCTCGAGCGCCAGGAGCAGGCATGCTCCCGAGGTCGGGAAACAGGCGGGGGCTCCCGAGGTCGGTGGCTGGGGGAGTTCCTCCTGAGGCGACGCCGGCCCCGCAGGCGGAGGTGCTACCGAAGGCTTGAAGAGCCGTTCCTCGAAGAGGCCGGGCTCCTGGGCTGGCGCCTGGATGCCCTTTTGGCGATGTCGTCGGCTTCCTTGTTGGTGCCACGGGGCACGTGCTCCAGCTCCTAGCCCAAGAACTGCTCTCCATTTTGCGTACCTCCGTGAGGTATGCCTGCATGTTCTTGTCCTTTGGTTCGTATAACTTGTGGAGAAGTTGACGAGGAGCTGCGAGTCGCCCCTGATGGTGAGGCGTTTCGCTCCCAGGGCCACCGCAGCCTTAAGGCCAGCGATGAGGCCCTCGTATTCTGCGATGTTTTTGGAGACCTTCTCACCCTGCTGGAAGCAGAGCTGCACGGTGTTGTAGAGCTTGTCCTGAGTGGGCGAGATGAGCTCAGCTCCAGCCCCCGCGCCCTGGCGTGAGAACTCGCCGTCGAAGTACATGACCCAGCCTGTCGGTGTTCTGGGAACAGGGGTCCCCAGACTTGCCTGGCTGCGGCCCACGGCGTGGCTCCACTCGTGGCCCAATACGGCCCATCGTCACCAGCAAACACTCAAGACCCTTGCGAGGCGGATGACACAAGGCCTCCTCAGGAGCGGCCTCACCAGGCTGGCTCGCGAGGAGCAGAGAGATCAAGGCAAGGCGAACCTCACGAGGTTCCAATGACGCAAGCCATGACGACCACACCCAGGCGGGCGCCCTTGCGCGTAGTGTCCTTGTTTCCTCCTTGGTGCTAAAGGGGGCAAGCGCAGGCGCGGAGTCCCGAGGCATCAGGCAAAGGTTTCCATATCGGTGCAACGAGACCAAGACCAGCAGGATGGCAGGACGGAGGTCACCGTGGAGCCCAAGACGGCGTCACCACCAGAGCCTTTGGCAGGCAAAGACCGCTTTTGTCAGGATAAGCTGTACTGGTTGTTCCCCTTCAAACTTGGCTGTTGTGGGATCCCTTCCCGCTCAATATTTGGGAAGAGGACCCGGGCCTCTATAAATAGAACTAGCCACCACTGTAGGAAGCATCTCATAGGGGATCGGATCCACTCCATCCTACCACACACTAGCACAAGAACACCTCACCTCAGGAGGCTGTTCTTCCCCATGTACTGTTCATCCCCAGCCCAAGAGGCAATCCACCACACCACATTGGAGTAGGGTTTTACACCACATCGGTGGCCCGAACCAGTATAAATTTCGTGTCTCTATGTTCTTTGGGTTCGGCTAGTTAGTCCGCTAGATCGTGGAGTGCGAGAGCTTGGGAGAGGAGAGATCTTCGTGCGCACCCCAGTGTTTGAACCTTGAGGGTTTTGCTGGAACCCGTGATCTGACATTTGGCGCGCCAGGTAGGGGTGCACCGGAGCTTCGCTCCCTCCGTGGCTCGCATCCCCGACCGGCTCTAATGGACGACACCGCTTCTCCGGCTGGATCGACGGGCGCTGCAAGCAGCCCCATGGGGCTCCGAGCCCTCACCCCCGCCTTGAGGCGGGTACAGTGGCCAACCAAGTTCAGGCCAGAGATGCCACGCCGCCACGACAGTGCGGCAGATCTGGTGGCCTTCCTGCTAGCATACGAGGAGGCAGTTCTGGAGGCCGGCGGCGACAACAAGGTCTGGGCCAACTGGCTCCCCAAGGTCCTCACCGGCATGCCGCGCACTTGGCTCCTCCATCTGCAGGGATTTTCTGTGGCCTCCTGGGAGGAACTGCGTGACCTCTTCATCACGCGCTTCGGGGGACCGGCACCCCCGGTTGTTGCGGACCTCCTTGGCGGCTCGCAAGCACCGCCCTCGGATCGTCACACCAAGCCGTTCTTTCGCCAAATCGGAGCCACCTCCACACGACAGGGGGCTCCCCCGGGTTGGGCAGCGCCCAAGGCCGACCTGATCTTCGACTTGGGGGATCACCCTGCCACCACCATCGGTTCGGGCATGCTCCAGATGCTTTGCACCCCCACCATCTGCAGCGTAGCCATCACCAAGACCCTCATCAACGGCGGCGCCGACCTCAACGTGCTCTCTGTGGGGGCTTTTAGCCCCCTCCACGTACCGCTCGAGCGGCTCCGCCCCAGCAAGCCCTTCTCTGGGGTCGGCGGCGGCTCCTCCAACCCCCTGGGGCAGATCCGTCTCCCCGTGACCTTCGGCACTCGTGACAACTACCGCACCGAGCTGATCGACTTCGACATCGCCCGCATCGGCCTACCGTACAACGCCATCCTCGGGTACCCGGCGCTGGCCCTATTCATGGCAGCCACTGACCCTGCCTACAACCTCATGAAGATGCCGGGGAGCAAGGGCGTTCTCACCGTGGCAGATGACACCAAGGAGGCCTTGGTGACCCCCAAGTTCGCTTTCAGGGCCACAGCGGTGGCGTGTCCCGCAGGCAAGACCGGGCACGGAGCCAAGGAGGCTGCGCCGAACAAGAAGAAGCAGAAATTCACCCAAGGCCAAGACAAGATGAAGCAAATACCAGTTGACAAGGATGGGGCCTCGGGCGCCACCTTTACTATAGGCGCCGACCTCGCCCCAGATCAAGAAAGGGAGTTATGGACTTCCTGCAGGCGAACAAGGAGGTGTTCGCCTGGGAGCGCAAGCAGCTAGTTGGGGTACCAAGAGGAGTGACTGAGCATCATCTGAAGGTGTGCCCCAACGTGCGCCCTGTGAAGTAGAGGGCGCGGCGACAGTCCACGGAGAAACATGCTTTCATCATTCAGGAAACCCGCAAGCTGGAGGCGGCGGGTGTCATTCGCGAGGTCCGGTACCCAGAGTGGCTGGCGAACCCCGTCTTCATGCCAAAGAAAGGAGGAAAGGAGCGGATGTGCGTCGACTTCACCCACCTCAACAAGGCGTGCCCTCAAGACCCATTCCCGCTGCCGCACATTGACCAGATCGTTGACTCCACCGCAGAGTGCGACCTGCTTTGTTTCTTGGATGCGTTCTTAGGCTATCACCAGATCAAGATGGTGGTGGAGGACATGGAGAAGACGGCCTTCCTGACCCCGTGCGGGGTGTACTTCTACACTTGCATGCCGTTCGGACTGCGCAATGCAGGAGCGACCGTTCAGCGGCTGATGCACATCGCCTTGGGACGGCAGCTCGGGAGAAACACTGAGGCTTATGTCGACGGCATCATGGTGAATTCTCGGGAGACGAGAACTTTGATTCAGGACCTGGAGGAAACCTTCGCGAGCTTGCGCCAGGTGGACTTACGGCTCAACCCAGAGAAGTGTGTGCTTCGTGTCCCTTTAGGCAAGCTGCTGGGTTTCCTCGTGTCACACAGGGGGATCGAGGCCAACCCAGAGAAGATCAAGGCGATTGAAGACATGAGCCCACCACAAACCCTCAAGGAGATGCAGAAGCTTGCCGGCTGCGTGACCTCGCTGGGGCGCTTCATCTCCAAGCTGGGGGAGCGTGCCCTGCCGTTCTTCAAGTTGATGAAGAAGAAAGGCCCGTTCAAATGGACCCCCGAGGCCGACCTGGCATTTCAAGACCTCAAGAGATATTTGACCAGCCCGCTGGTGATGGTAGCACCTTGTCCTCTCGAGCCCTTGGTGCTCTACCTGTCTGCCACACCCCACTTCGCCAGCGCGGCGCTGGTGGCCATCAGAGAGGAACGCGAAGTCAAGGGCCCACCAAGTGAAGCCACCTGGCCGGACGGGGCAGCGCAGCATCAAGGCGGTGCTCCCAAAGCAGCGGCAGCTTCGGCAGGCTGCGAGGCCCCTGAAGCTGAAGACCCCAATGAGGTACCTCCAGCCCCAGGAATCGAGGGCTCCAACAGCCCCCCGCCCTCGTTGAGCACCCAGTATACTTCGTCAGAATAGTGCTACGGGATGCGAGAGCGCGATATCCCATGCCTCAGAAGCTCTTGCTCGCGCTCCTGGTGGCCTCGCGCAAGCTGCGCCACTACTTCCAGGGTCATCCCATCAAGGTCGTCTCAGCCTTCCCGCTGGAGAGAGTGCTCAAGAGTCCCAATGTTGTGGGAAGAGTTGCTGAATGGAACATCGATCTGCAAGCATTTGACTTGGAGTTCAGCACAACCAGGGTCATCAAGGGGGCTGCGCTCGCCGATTTTGTGGCAGAGTGGACCGACGTCCCGGAGCTCGAAGCATGCGAGAACTAATCCCTCTCACCAGGGAGCAAAGCGACGGACGGCTGGGTCATGTACTTCGACGGCGCGTTCTCGCGCCAGGGCGCGGGGGCTGGAGTAGTACTTATTTCGCCCACCCAGGACAAGCTCTACTACGCCGTGCAGCTCTGCTGTCAGCAGGGTGAGAAGGTCTCCAACAACATTGCTGAGTACGAGGGGCTGATCACTGGCATCAAGGCAATGGTGGCCTTAGGAGTGAAGCGTCTCACCATCAAGGGGGACTCGCAGCTCCTCGTCAACTTCTCCAACAAGGTGTATGAGCCAAGGGACGAGCACATGGAGGCGTACCTTGCGGAGGTATGCAAAATGGAGAATCAGTTCCTGGGTCTGGAGTTGCAGCATGTACCCCGCGGCACAAACAAGGAAGCTGACGAGATCACCAAGAGGGCATCAAAGCGTGAACCCCAGGAACCAGGAGTCTTCGAGGAGCGTCTCTTCAAGCCCTCAGCAGTCCCACCAACCGCTAAACCTGCGCCACCTCGGGAGGAGCTCCCCTCACCACCAACTTTAGGAGCCCCCGCCTGCGGCCCGACCTCAGGAGCGCGTCTGCTCTTCGCGCTAGAGCCTCAGGAGGGGTGCTGGACCAGTGAATTGAAGGAATACCTGACGCAAGGGACGCTACCAGAGAAGGAGGAGGATGCGGAGCGTGTGGCCCGGCAGGCCACGGCGCAGGACGGTGAGTTATACAGGAGACGCCCGAATGACGTTTCCCTGCGTTGCATCTCCAGAGAGCAGGGGAAAGAGCTACTTGCCGACATACACGGCCCATTTACGGCCCATTAATCGGCCCGTTTACGGCCCATTAATTTGTTGGGCCGTTTTCATAGCATCATCAAATACGGTCGATTAACTACGGCCCGTTATGGTCGGCCCATGAACGGACGATTCCAAATCTAGCCGGTTTACGGCCCATAATGTGGTCTGTTATTGGCCCATGTTTGGCCGATCGATGATACGGCCCGTAGAAGGCCCATTGATGCTACGGCCCGTAGAAGGCCCATTGTCTCTATGGCCCGTAGAAGGCCCATTCTTTCTACGGCCCGTAGGAGGCCCATGGTAACTACAATAAATATGTAGCCCATGGTAACTATAGTAAATATGTAGCCCATGGTTATTGTGGCCTAGTTTTAAAAAATAGGTTATTGCGGCCACTAGCAAACCGCGGAAAAAGAACTGCACTGACTACAAGCAAACAAATAAACAAGAC
The DNA here is from genome assembly GCF_018294505.1 of Triticum aestivum. NCBI lineage: Eukaryota > Viridiplantae > Streptophyta > Magnoliopsida > Poales > Poaceae > Triticum > Triticum aestivum. The sequence continues at coordinate 79,543,984 of NC_057814.1, read as the reverse complement.
AACAAGGAAATAAATAAGCAAGCAACTTATGCTAGGCTATCACGGCTATTACACATATTACATCCACTGGGCATCAAAGTTCGCCACCAGTGCAAATATAGGGAACAAAGCAGCATATCATATACACTGGTTGTCAAAGTTGGCGACCAGTTCAAATAAACACCGCAGCAAAACAAGTCCAGAACTGAAACCACTTCAGAAGATCTCAAGAAACAATATCCTGGGTATCCGTAATGCTGGCTAGATGCTTAGCAAGCTTATTAACTTTCTCTTGTTTGGCGCTTAAATCCTCCAGCGCTTGCTGTTGCACCAGAAACTATGCATCTGAATTCTGCAGGGACTTCCTCAGTCCTTCAGCTTCCTGTCGCAGCACACTGATCGATGTCTTTCAACTTGAAGTTGAGACTCAAGAAGATGAACTGATTCAGGCAGCGAGTTCGAAGAGCTTGTGCCAGCAGTAGTAGCCAGTAACTCGAACACTACATCAAGACAGGACTTTTGGGTTCTCTCACTATTGTCAAGATAGTTTTTATCAGCTTTCTTGGAGATAGTTTTTATCAGCTTTCTTGGAGACCAACAGGGATGTCTCACTATCTTGAACCTTATCTGCATTACTTCCTATACCATTTCATAACAAGGTACTGTTCTCCAATATTTTGCCCGCATTCTAAATGAGAAACAAGCAGACACGTCACAGGTTTACCATGTTGTATATGAAACTCATTTTGGTAAATCAGTTCTGTAGTAAAGTGGACAGGGTAACAGCTTGAAACAAACATATATCTATGTACCATGGTCACTTTATGGTCTATATCATTCTAGTTTTTGTTGCCAAATCAAGATAGAGACACAGTTCAAATAATATTTATTCAAGACAAAGCAGAATAGACAGAATATAAGTGTGGGAAACTATAGAGCAATAACAACACTTGTAATGTGCATGACATGAGAACATAACTGTTTATTCAATTGAAACTAAAATCAACATAGAGCAAGTTACAACAGCAAACCAGTTAAAGAACCAGGATTAAAACATACCTGTTGCGCCGTTGGAGTTTCAATTCCATCCTTCAAATTTGAAAATAGTTGGTACGAGTAAATACAGTGATGCAAGAGCAAAGGAGTATGAACCATAGCTACAGAACCTGACCTGAGAACAATTCTTCTTCTCCTTTAAGCATTGAGTTGGGATTCGGAGTGGTGGTCCTCGTGCTTTGGGCACTGCAGTTCCCTTACTAACTGCTCGTGTTTGGGTGCTCTGTGGTGGAGACGGTGCTGTGTTAACTGGAACTGGGTTACTATCTGCTGGGGTTGGGGTTAGAAGGGGTGCCGCTGGTTCTCTATCCAACTGGGTAGGGGTACAATCTGCGAGAGTTTGGGTTATGTGTGGTGGGGCTGGTTCTTGGGCAAGTACAACCGTGGTTCTATCTGCATCACTAGTAGCACTATGTTTTCTGAAGACCGTGTTGTTACTCCCTTAGATACTACCATCACCCTCTCCAATTCAAATGGCTGATAAACAAGAAAAGTAATTTAATGTACAGACATTGTATGATAGACAGGTGCAAATGGATAGTGGGGAAAAACAGGGCATGAAATAATTCACATTTATGTTTTCTAACCAAATAGGATAGCATGACACAATTTCACATATATGATGGCTAACTAGACAGGATAGCATGACACAATTTCACATTATGATGGCTAACTAAAAAAGATGGAAATACATAGTTCAAAATATGATGACTATGTAAACAGGATGACATGATATAACTATATAATGTGTTTATTAAATAGGTTGGCATGCCATAATTCACATACATGCCGCCTATGGAAATATGATAGCATGATATAATTCAGGGATAGAATGACATAATTCAAAATATGATGACTATAAACACTAAACATGATGAGATGATATAACTATATGATGTCTTTATTAAATGGGTTGCCATGCCATAATTCAGATAGATGTTGTGTATGTAAACATGATGGCATGATATAATTCAAATATATGATTTATATAGTAAGCAAGTAAGAAGATGGAAATCCATATATGATGTAAAAACTAAGCAATGCAAGACAACATGCATGACATGGGTAATATAACCCTGCCAAGTTTGAGCATCGACCTCGGGGGGAAATAGGACTGGTCATCAGTCTCTGAATCCTCCTTTGAGGAGCTCTCTATAACCAACAAGATGTCTGCTTCAGCAGGTAGCATTGTCTTCTCCGAATACCTTGTTTTCACTCCGGATACTTCCATCACCGCTTCAAATGGCGGATGCACAGGAAGAGTAGTTGAATATACAAACGTTGTCGACAAATGGAACACGTAATACAAAAAAATGATAGCATGATATAATTCACATACATGATTATTGGCTAAACAGCATGTCATTGACATAATTCACATATATAATGCCTTTGCAACAAGATAGCATTGCATAATTCACATATATAATGTCTTGCAACAAGATGGCAATGCATAATTCACATATATGGTAATTAGACACTAAACAGGTGGCATTCACACAAAGCATGTCTAAACTAATCAAATGACATAGCAATGCAAGACACCATACGCACGATATGAGCAACATAACCCTGCCAAGTTAGAGCATACACCT